>NC_136971.1:27049747-27069471 GCF_032717465.1 Coenobita brevimanus
TGAGACTGTGTAGGACCATATCAGGAGAAGGACTAAGGGAGCATATTAAGTGCATATTCGGTGCGCCAAGTGACACCACCGAAGATCCTGGAAAGACAACCTTGGCCTCCAACCCTAAAAGGGATAAGTATGATGGTGACGTATCTGCCTCAGCAGTAATGTGAAAATGACCTACCCGCCTCAGCGGTATTGTGAAAATGACCTACCCGCCTCAGCAGTATTATGAAAATGACCTACCTGCCTCAGCAGTATTATGATAATGACCTACCCGCCTCAGCAATGATGTGAGAGTGACCTACCCGGCGAGCCTGGCCTACCACCCAGAACAGCTGTGCCTGCGTCACGTTAGCGTCCTGGACGTCCACACCCACACCCAGCACTCCCACACCCAACGCCGCCCCAGCATCATGTACGTCATGAATCTAAAAACATGATTACATTGTTTACCATCAACAACCATTAACACAGAAGGTAAAGACTATTTAGTCTAATCACAAGAAGACAAGTCTAGGTTTCACAAAGTGTTATTCATGACAACTCTGCCATTGTATTCCTGAGGATAAATCGTGGTGCATACTTACTGATGAGCATTTGTCCGTGATTAGCATAACGAAGGATTCTTCCTGAAACCCATCCTTGAGGATGGCATTAACTGCATGTAAAACATCACTACTATGACCTGTAAAATATGGAGATATACACCGTAATATTTAAATTCTTTGGTAATTATATGCATTTTCTATAATATTTACATAATTCGTTTTATATTAGACCAAATTTATATGCACATTTCCAAATTTCAAGACAATGGTAGAGCAGAATCATGAGTTTCTCTCATACCTATATTCCTCTTACCTTAAACTGGCCCAGACTTTTCACCTGTTACAGCTTATTTTACATAGCTCGATGTCAGAATAAAATGCTGTGGTCTTACATGCTTTCCACAGACCTTCTTTGTCATTAGCATCAAGTTCTAGTATTAATATCTTGTCACACCTAAGCATTCATGGCATATTTGGCCGTTAGGGCAGAAAAGGTTATAGTATAATGTGAGTCTTGTGCACCGATAATTAAGTTGCATACGTTCTAAGAATCATATTTTCTTTATACGGTGATGTTACGATTACAGTAATGATCAGTCTGATTCTTGTGTTACTGCTATCTGTAACTGTGATATCCCGCACATTTATGGTACAGTTCGGTATCACACAGGCAAAGAATTCAGAAATGCCAACACTAGGCAATCAGTATGAAGCCCTTCAAGCACAGGAGTGTGCAAATATTTTGTAAAATGTTACTCAGAGAGATAAGATATATTTTTGCAGATTAGGATTATACAATTAAATATATTGTGCTTACCATGGCGTGGAATAATGTCAGCAGCAAAAATCATGCGATTAATAGCCCAAAGCAGGTTGAGTATTGTAGCGTCAGTCCTCATATCGTGCGAATGAAACACTGTTTCTGTAGAAATGAAAAGAGTTTAATGAAGTCTTCATTCATTCTGATACAGATGTAACATTTCTATGAATACAAGGAAAGGAATGAAAACTGAAGAACGATTGAGAGTACCAAGACGGAGACTTGCCACAAGTAAACTTTAAATGTCTGGCTTAAAAGAACAGAAAAGAAACAACAGAAACCAAATGATTAACCAAGTGCATGAATTTTCTGTAAAATTTTCCAACCGTAATACTGCCAGGCACTTGGCACTTGATGCAAAAATGGCTAACGGTGATTCCCAGCATCATATGAAAGGATGCTTTGGAAGGAATGTGGTGGGATAATTCAGGAGGTGAAGACAGTCTCATCAACAATTACATGGACTGTATCTGCAGTCAGGAAGTTGGAAAATATAATACAAAACTTTCAGACATCAACACACTACCTAGTTCCTTGATTTTTATTTATTTATATATTTTTTGCCTGAAAAAACTGTATAGAAACTTATCGGAAAAAAAAATCCACTAACTTCTTAATTTTTGTTTAAGTGTCAAAGTATACTTACACTAACTTCAAACCAACAAAAAAACAGGTCAGATATTGTCGGATCTGCTCAACAGCAAACTACATTTAAGTCAAGGAAGGACAATGATACTAATATATATATATATATATATATATATATATATATATATATATATATATATATATATACAGTACATCCCTACAGTAAGCGAGTTCAGAGTACGCGATCCCCCTTGTACACAAGAACCTATTTTTTTTGTGTGTGTGTGTGTATTTTTTATTAGTACGTGAATTGAACTCCTTGTAAGCGAGACGGGCAGTGAAGAGTGGCCCAAATCTGGGGTTGCCCTGAGTACGCGACATAACCCACCCAAGGAACGATAATGGGTAAAGGTGTGTGCAGCCATATTCTTGTCAGTTTAGTTAAGCCATATCCTTGTTGATTTACATAGTAAAGCCATAATCTTGTTGGTTTACTTTACCTTAGGTATTATGTCTTAGATAGTTTCCCTGTACAGTATAATACTTAGGTCTGAAATGCGTTGCAGTGGTTGCCCATGAAGGGAGGTGCCGCCCATATGTAATTTTTCGCATAAGTTTGCGTATTCACAGTACTCGAATTTCTAGTACGTGACGTCCTCTGCCGCCCATATAGGCGCATACTAGGGGGATGTACTGTATCTCTCTCTCTCTCTCTCTCTCTCTCTCTCTCTATATATATATATATATATATATATATATATATATATATATATACACAAAAGGAGACGCTGGAATGTGATGAACAGTACTTACAAGTGGCTTGGAGCAACTGATAATCTCTACCAAAATCATTCAAAAGGAAATCATTAATGTTCTTGTGAATAACAAGATAATCAGTAACAGAACATTAATTAACGGCTAAACTGTCATGAAATCAATCATTATCAGCATTAAAAACATCATATGCTTTGTTGCATGCAGTACAGTTAGTAATATTGTGAAGGTAAGCCAATATGAATTTAATTACATGCTGCTGAACATGACATACGAGACATTACGTTTCCTTTCATCATATTCATCCTTCGTCATCTTTTTCCTCTTCACACCACACACCACTCTGTCAATTCGTCAGTACTTCACTGAATGTTATTACTCTGTGCATAATTTTACGTGTGACAACAGATAATATAATAATCAATCAATTCCTCAAATATTTTGAAATCTGCCTTCATCCGACCATAAATTTTTAAGGCAACCTGCATGATATGTGGTGATTATAATTGGCGTAGATTTATTACGATTATTGGAGGGGGGGGGGAGATAACTTCCAAGACCTAAGAGTAGACCTGCTTTGAACTGAGAGACAAAGAGCCAAAGCCAAGGAAACTGAATTGAAAGGAAAGCAGACAGTAACGGAAGTTAAGGGGAGCAGTGTGAAAAGCCTTTAGAGAAGACTTAGAGGGAGTGAGATGGAGGGATAATGGAAGAGTGGACATATTAAATTATATATTGAATGAGAAAATAACACAAGTGGTTGAAAGAGGGATAGGTGTGGTGAAGAGTGGTAAGAAAAAGACAGCTAGGAGCAGGTGGTGGAACGAGGAAATCGATGGTGCAAGAAAACAAAGGAATGAATGCAGTACAACGTGTAGAAGGCTAAGGCAGAATAGAGACAATATATAATGTGAAAGAAAGGTCAGCATATAAAGAAGCCTTGGAGGAGTACAAGAAAAAACAGGGGGATGTAAAGAGACTGATATGGAAAACTGGAGCAGGAAGCGAGAAAGAAATAGTGGAAGAAGTGAGTGTTAAAGGAAAGGAAAGTGGTAGAGAATGACACGATTTCTTAACCCACCGCGCGCCAGTGCCATTTTAAAAAGGTCTGACACAATTCTGCGGCCAGTGCCAGTGCTGTTTTAAAATGGCTTGAAATAACAACATTCACTGTGACCACATTTTTCAAGATTCATGAGTAAAAATTGGCAAGCATGTATGGTAACTGTTCCTCTACCATCCTTCAGGCTCTCGAGGCCATACACTCACTCACTACCTCCCCCCTCATGCTCGCTCTGCCTTACTTTGCCTGTGTGCCTCACCCAGTGCTATACATAGTGAAGGCATATTGTAAATATTTTCATGTATCAAATGTAAGTATTTTCTTGTAAGTGTAAGGACTATATAATGAAGTCAAGTTGTAAATACCTTCTTGTAAGTGCCAGGACTGTACATAATGAAGTCAGGTTGTACCTATCATAAAGTAAGTGTAAGATAATGCATTCACAGTGAGAAAGACACTCAAATTGTCATAGATGTTGAAGTAATAAGTAATCAGAAAAGTGTGCTGAACACTGCTATACCTTCCCAGCATAAATACCTGAGTATACCTTACATAGAAAACGGCTTTCTCTCACCTATGTGGTAAGCCTGAGAGAGCAGCTACAGTATATCCATATACGAGTATGCAGGACTCAATAAAACCTATTTCCGAGCTTCGGTGGGCATTTTAATGGTGAAATTTATTGTTTTCACATCAAAATCTATCATTTTAGCCAAAAAATAAAAGGTCGAAAAATGGCTGGCACGGAGGCGACCCACAGGGCTAAAAATGGCTGGCATGCGGCAGGTTAAGGGGAGAGGACAGGCAACAAGAAGTGAAATGCATGGACAGTAGAAGGGAAGGTGGTCTGAGAAGCTAGGAATAAGGAGAATGCAATAAATGAGTTTTGAGAAGAAAAATACACATAGATGGGGAAATAAGTAGAGAAGAAATATTAAACTTTGTGAAGAAGTTGAAGTTAGGTAAAGCAACAGATAGAGAGGGAATTCCTTATGAATTCGACAGAGAGGAGGGTGAGGGAGTGATAGAAGGTTTGTATATTCTGTTCATACAAACGGACCGAGTAGGAAAGATTGCCAAGCAAATGAAATGAAAGCAGAAAAACACTGTTGCACAAGGGGAGGGGGACAAAAGAGCATGAGAAAACTTAAATTTATAGGCCATTAGCACTGACAGATACCATATCCAGTTTTGCTGTCTTGAATATGAGATTAAGAGATATTATAGAAAGGAACAGTATTGGGCGAAGAGCAGAATGGGTTTATTATGGACAGAAGCAGGGAGGATAATGTGTTTGTCGTTAGGGATGTGATCAAGAGAATGGCTAATAATAGAAGGAAGGCATATTTGGCACCTTTAGATATTATGAAAGAGTAGGACAGGGTGAAGAGGTACGAGAACTGCGGTAGGTAGGAAGATCATCAACAGTGTTAAGGGTATGTGTGAAATCACTAGGGCAGTGTGTAGCTTTGGTGATATGGAAACAAGATGGAGGGAGGGTACATGAGGTGTGAAACAAGGTTGTGTGTTATCGTCACTGTTTTTTGGTCTGTATACAGAGGAACTGGCAGTGAAAGTCAGGAAGTTAGATTTAGGGATCCAAGTTGGGAATGAGGCCCTAAGCTTTTATTGTGTGCAAATGATGTAGTAATTTCGAGTGAGAGTAATGAAAAGTTGTAAAGAATGCAACATGTATTAACAAAATATGGAAATGACCTGAACGTAGGATATGGTAATGAAAAAAGCCATGCGTTGGTAGTGAATGGTGATGATCAGGATGTCGGGAAAACGTGGATGCTGGGTGGTGAAAGTATTAGGAGAACAAATGATTATACTGTAGGCAGCTCGGATGACTGTGGTTGAGAAGGGATATGAAAGGAAAAAAAAATGATAGATTATCTAAGCAAACCGATGGATGGACTGACTGCAATGTATTGGAAGCATAGAGCTTGTAAGTATGAAGTAGTGCTAGGTGTATGGAAGGGAATTGCAGTGCCCGAATTTTTTTATGGATTAGACACAATGGCATGGACGATGAATGACTTGGCGAAGTTGGATGTGATACAAAATAAGATAGGGAGGTTTGTGTTGGGTGCGAATAGGTATGTGGCTGTGGACACAGTGAAGGAAGGTGGATGGAATTCCTTTGAAGAGAGAGTGGCTGAAGGTATTGGTGAGGCACAGAGTTAGGCTAGAAAAAATCGGTGGCAACAGATGGGCAAGGAAGGTATTTGAATGGACCATGTATAACAGTAAAAGGAAGAAGGTGTGTGAGAAGAAAACAGAAAAAGTTTAGAATGCGAGGACTAATGATGGGGGAGAGTATGGAGTAGCTGAGCAATGAGAAGAGAAAGAAACCGTTAAACTGCTGAGTGCAACAAACAGGAAGTGAAGAGTGGCTTCAGAGTATGAGGTTGAAGAGTAGCTTGACTGGTATATGTGTTGGTACAGGCCAAAGGATTAGGTATTTCATGATGGGAGTGTGACAAGTGAATTGTTGTTCAAAGAAGAACGAAGTCCCTGGAATTGAATAGTCTAGTGTACATGTGGAGAAATGAGGGAAGCAAGTTATGTAGAATATCTGAGAGAGGTCAGGACGAGGCAGGTAAACATTTGTTGCTAGAATGTGATAGGTATGAGCGGGAGCACAGTCTAAGTAACATACAGTCGTCTCATGTGCAGGAAGATGACGTCACAGTCACGCAAAGAGAGGAAACGGAAAGTAAAGGGATAACTCAAGTGTGACAAGTAGACTGTAGCACCAGTCGAGCAGGGCAGTACTCCCAAGGAAGATGGAAAGCTGATGACAGGGAGAGCTGGAGCTCCCGTTTCATCAGCCCTCGGGACAAGTTCCTGACCATCCCTCTTTGCTGAACTTTTTCAGTGACTCAGTAACACAGAGAGTAGGCCAGCATGCTCTCCAATGCAAGTTTCTCTATCAACACCAAATTACCTGCACAGTACACGCTACACTTCCTTTTTCAAAAATAAAAAATCATGGCGGCGCAACACGTGGCCTCGGAGTCCCCAGGGGGGGCAGACCATAAATGCCCCCACCTTCCACCCCTGTCCCAGTGACGACTCGAGCTGCCTGGAACCACTGTCTGACTCTCTTCTACTTCATTTCTGCAACATTCGCGGCCTTTCCTCTAACTTTCGCTCTGTTGAGCACCAGCTCTTCTCCTCTCAACCTCACCTTCTTTTTCTGAGACTCAGCTGTCTGAGGCAACTGGCAGCAGACCCTTTTCTGTATCCTCCTACTTTCTCTATACTTATTTCAAAGCCAAAGGTGGCTGTTGTGTATATATACGCAACGCCTTATCTTGCTCTCATGTTCCTGAAATCGATTCTTCTGAATTCTCTACACTCTGGCTTCGGCTTTCCTGTCATTCTCTGACTAAATATATTTGTGCTGTTTACTTATCCCCTATTTCTATTAACTATCAAAATTTCTCAACTATCTTACTTCCACGATGGAACACATTCTATCCAATTCTCCTTTCTCTGAAATCTCCATTCTAGAAGATTTCAATGTTCACTACCACCTTTGGCTCTACTCTCCTTTCACTAATCCACCTGGTGAACAAGCCTACATCTTTTCTATCTTTAATGACCTATAGCAGCTTGTACAGTCGACCCAAGAAGTGATGGCAGAGTTTCAGATTGCTTCGGTCACTTTCCACTGCCATACGTTCAATGACAACTGAGAATATAACGTAAACATTCAATGCATTCACCACGACATATCAAATAAAATATACAGTATATTATATCGCGCTAAAAATGATGTAAAATGAATAACAGGAGGCAGTGATATATTAAAGTTAATAGTTACCTTTCCCGATTTGAATGAATGTGAAATGTATTACTCCGCGCGCGGTCGGCATTAGGCCTATTACTCCGTGTTCCTGATTTCAAATACAGATGCTCTAGTTTTGAAGACCAGTTAAGGAAAATTCTTGTGACTGCATTATTTTCAGATGCTATGGTGATGACAGCAACAATAAGGATGCCATAACAAAGAAATTATTCTTCGTAATGATGCCCTACCTACGGTAGCAGCAAGACCATACTGCCTTTTTATTCCGTCTTCCTCTCGCCAATAATAATTATGATTAGCAATTTTTTTCTCAATTGATGTAATTTTTTTTTTTTTTTTTTTTTTTTTTTTTGAAGGAGGTATGACAGATTCAGCCTTTTTCTCTTACACTAGGCAATAAGAAGGACCCAAACATGAGTTCATAAACTCTTGCAATGCAAAAGCACGCAATTTTTACTCCATCTTTTAATCTTATCTGTCTTTTAAAATAAACTGTAATGTCCTGCTGAACAGAAAATGCTGATCTGGAAGTTTTGAACTCAATGATTTTATTACTCTTGCTAATCGATTATGCACTGAGGATATCAGACTACGACAGACGTTAGCATTCTCCAAGGAGTTCCGTCTCTAGGCAAATTTCGAGTTTTTTTTTTTTTTATACTTCCTTCACAGATAGCCATCAGGCTTATATTGAATAAATCAGAGATTTTTCGTAATGGAAAACTGGCCAAAGGCAGTGAAATAAATGCATGTCTTTGAGTAAATGTTCTCCTTTCGTGCGTGTTGCTCGAAACATTTAAAATAGCTTACTGGTTTACGCCGCCTTCCCGCTTTCTGTCGTCGTGCATGAAGACTTTGGAAACGGAAATAAATGACTTCAAATTATTCCCTAGTATTGTAACGGAAATTATTTTATAAATAATAATCAGTAATTTTAATTCTTTATTGAAGATCTCTTTTGTTCAGTCTTACGCTGCTAAAAAATTATTGCTTTTTACCATACTAGATTTGAACTCCACAAATTATTCCTGACTGTCCCTGAGCGATAGTTGTGAAATTTCAATTAGTTCCGTTTAGGATTTCCTATTATCGTAACTAACGAACTGCTTCCTACAATTTTGAAATATATAGGTACCTTGACATTGATTTATTGTTTTTTGTAACAATTTTACGTATTAGGTTTCACCTCGTAGAGATATAAGGAAGAGTATGTGCACTATCGCTGACCGAAAACTTCTGGATACTCCGCCGTCACTTCTTAGGCCGACTGTACAGCATCCTAGCCATATCCCTGACCACCTTGGAGAGAACTCCAAAATACTTGACCTCTTCCTTACAACTAACCCTTCTGCTTACACTGTTATTTTTTTCTTTCTGTTGGGCTTCCCCCAATTATTACCTCACCTGTCCTATTGCTCCGATACGGCCTGTGGACCCTCCAAAGAAACGTCGTCTGTAGCACTTTGGAGCTGCGGATTGGGAGGCCCTCAGGCAGTACTTTTTTTATTTTTCGTGGAATGATTATTGTTTCCATGGCCGGGAGCCATCTGAGTGTGCCTTGTGGATTACGGAGGTTGTTCTCTCAGGCATGAAAGCATACATTCCTTTCTCATATCCTTTGACTAATACAAGAAAGCCTTGGTCACACTTGTTCTAGTGCCATCTGCAACAAGGAGAAGACCTATAAAAGGTACCGGAGCCAACCCACCCCTGAATCACATCTTTTTACGTTTCTGCCAGGATTTGTGCTGAGTCTGTTCTTCGCTCAGCAAAACATAATTTTATCTGTACTAAATGCTCTCAACTCTCCAACTTGAATTCTTCCCGCTCCATCCGGCACCTTGCCAAAAACGTTTCTAACAACTTTACCTCATCATCCTTCCCTCCTCTTTTCTACTCTGATAGTTCTGTAGCTATTTCTTCTGCTGATAAAGCAGATCTCTTCGCTCAGACTTTCTCCTCCAATTCCACCTTAGATGATTCCAGTGCTATTCCTCCATCACTTCCCCCCCCCCCCTTCTGACTTCCTCATGGCAGACATTAAATTTTCTTCAGATGATGTATTTTCTGTCATCACTGGCCTAATACTAACAAAGCATATAGGCCTGATGGAGTCCTCCTGTTGTCTTCAAGAACTGTGCTTCTGTGCTTACACCCTGCATAGGCAAACTCTCTTGTCTTTGTCTATCAACTTGTACCTTTCCTTCGTGCTGGACGTTTGCTCTCATTCAGCCAGTCCCAAAGAAGGGTAACCATTCCCAACCCTCAAACTCTCTTCCAATTGCTTTAACATCCTGTATCTCAAAAGTTTTTGAGTCAATTCTTAACAGAAAAATTTTAAGGTATCTTTCCTATCACAACCTTTTTTCTGATCGTCAGTATGGGTTCCGTCAGGGATGCTCCACTGGCGATCTTCTCACCTACCTTTCAGACTCCTGGTCATCCTCCTTTCAGGACTTCGGCGAAAGCTTTCTCATTGCACTTGACATCTCAAAGGCTTTCGATCGAGTCTGGCATAAGTCTTTAATTTCCAAACTTCCCTCTTAAGGTTTCTATCTGCTATCCGTGCCTTCATCTATAGCTTACTTTCTGGTCGTTCTATAGCCGCTGTTGTAGACGGCCATCGTTCTTCTAGATCTATCAACGGTGGCGTTCCTCACGGCTCTGTCCTATCACCAACTCTCTTCATTTTATTCATCAATGACCATCTAAGCTGTACACCTAACTCTGTCCACTCGTACGCTGATGACTCCACACTTCACCTTTCCATTCGGTTCCTGCAACGTGCATCTCAGCAGTTACTTCAACAAACAAGGGATGAGATGCTGGCACACCTAATATCTGACTTGGCTCTTATCTCTGACTGGGGTAAAACTTGTTTTTAATGCATCAAAGACTCAGTTCTTACCCCCATCAACCCAACAAAATTTTTCACACGTGTACCAACTAAGGTTTAACAATATTCATCTTAATCCTGCATCATCTTTGAACATGCTTGGGGTTTCATTTACTTGGGACTTGTCTTGGAAAGATCATATTACATCTCTTGTAAAATCTGCTTCAAAGAGATTAGGTGTGCTAAGCAGACTCCATTCCTTCTTTACCCCTGCACAATTGTTAACTCTATACACGGGTTTTATTCGCCCCTGTGTAGAGTACAACTCTCATGTGTGGGGAGGCTCTCCACATACAGCTCTTCTCAATAGGGTGGAGTCAAAGGCTTTTCATCTCATTAACTCTCCTCCTCTTACTGACTCCCTTCAACCTCTGTCTCTTCGCCACACTGTTGCATCTTTATCTATTTTTCTATCGCTACTTCAATGGTCACTGCTCCTCTGAACTGTCTGCTTGCATTCCTCCACTTCTACGACGAACGGGTTGCACCCGTCTAGCAGAATGAAAGAGTTAACAGTTACTCCCAGTCCTTCATTCATGGAACATGTCAGCTCCGGAACTGTCTCACTCTGTCTGTACTTCCTGTTAGCTATGATCTCCAGTCTTTCAAAGGCAGTGTGTCCAGGCATCTCAAAATGATCGGATCTTGAATTTGGCTCTCTCTTGCATTTTTCTCTTGGAAGGAACGGTTAATGCAGGCTCGTGGCATTTGGTTCTTTGTTCGTAGTATAAAAAAAAATACCCTGTTCACTCAGCTCTGCTGGCTGGAGCCAAAAACGTCTGAATTAAGGCTGCTCATTTGTTAATACAACACTGAGGAGCGTCGTAAATCTACACCTCTTTTTATTTTAACACATATATATTTATATTCGTAAACTGCTTGCAATATAATGAGCCAGTTTAAGTATGGAATAATTTCTGAAGCTAAAAAGGTCAAAGTTAGATTCTGAAGTTTACCGCTATCAAAGAAAATTAAAGTTGATTATAAAGTTTTATAAAATGATTAGTGACATTTGATGTGAATCCAGACATGTTTATAGAGACACGTTTTGACAAGAGAAAGCTTAATCCCAGGTCGATCCTGGATCGAGATGAAGTTGATCCCGACAGCTGATCTTGTTCTTGCGAGGGACAGTCCTGGTCCCGGATTGGAGTGAAAGTTAGTCCCACATTGATCTGAACTGGGCGATCCTGGATTGTGACGTCACACCAGAACAAATGTAGTGTCAGTTCCTACATTGCAAGTGCCGTATTTACTAGATTTCTTTAATAACATACCGATAAAATGCTACTACCAATTACTAAGGTTGGCATGAGAGGCTCAACTATGTTTAATTTCATCTGTTGCGTCCACATCCCACACTGCCACAGGCTCCAACAGCAGTAGTTCAGTATAGGAAGGATGTTGCCCAGTGAGCTGTTCTTCCTATGGTCAGCCTTTAGGTGTACAGTACACAAGATCAGCTGAGGCGAAAATAAACACTGGCTCCTTAAAGTTCACTGTCTTTATTTTCCAAATAGTTCCACTTAATGCTTTCCAACTTCACTTCACTATTCTCACAAGCACTGGAGCTATACACACTTTACTAATTGCTATTACACTTAATGCTTAACACTTCACAGTTATTACACTTACAAGTTCTGATGATATACAAACTTCAATAAACACTTCACTGTTTTCACAAGTACCGAAGATAATCTTCACTGACAGTAATTACACTTAATGCTTGGCAGCAACTCTTCACAAACTTCACTAACAGCACTGCACTACACTAAAACCGACTGCACTTCACTCAAAGTGACCTGACACCCGACTAGACTTGTAATAATATCTACCCTATCTCATAAACTTGCATTACTCTCGAAACTTCGTGTTTACCCTCGATGGGCAACAGTTGCCAATGCAGAGACAACCAAAATATGCCAAAGCTGTCTTACACTACATAACACTCTAAATCATTTGCCATACGAACTTAAACTACATAATTTAACAAGCAATCACTTAAATATAATGTTATAGAGAAAAAGAGCACAAAAGTTAATGCATTACTTACAAAATAACTGCGCTTACAAACAGCAGGCAAACTGGCAACTCTGACTCGCACCGAAACTAGCTACCGTAAACAACTGGAAACATCGAGAAAAATCTAAGTTACCTAACTGGCAACTCTCGCTTCTTAACACTACCCCCTCTCTAGATCTTTGTCGTCCCAACAAAACTACACAGTATACTGTATACAAACACAAAACTTAATAGAACATCTATCTATACATAAAATAATCCTTCAACTTTTCAGGTCTTTACTTCTATGCCACTTCCGACGATGTCCTTGTTCCCGAACATTCCACTCCTCCTGGAAGGTCTTGGTCCTCTTCTTGATTCACATCTTCTCTTGTGGAACTGTCATCATCCTCTTGCACTTCAGCTCCTTGGTCCTCCTCAACATCCTCGGCTGCAGGTGAGATAATTCCTCGGAGACGTCCCAGCTGTACTGTCCTGGCCCGTGGTACTGCCACAGACAGTTCACGTGTACTATCTTTGGGCGAGATTTCCTGCCTCCCCGAATCCGATACGTCATGTCTGATAGCCGGTCCAACACAGTGTAAGGCCAGTCCCATGACCTTTGCAGCTTTGGTGACTGTTCCTTCTTTTGTTGTATAACCAAACTTGGTCACTGCCCTTGAAGCTCACCTCACTTGCTTTGGCATCATACTTGCACTTCATCACCTCTCCTGAAAACTTGAGGGCTCCTCGCACTTGATGATGTACAGCTTCGTTCAGAAGTTCGTACTACACCCGTTGTTTAAAGAGCTAGTCCCGGCCCCTCCCTCCCCAGCGACAGGTACAGTTGCGGAAAGGAGTTTCTACACCCTCGCTACTACCTCCCTACCCTACCCCCTGACCAAATGTGGCAGCGTGGCAGTAGTAGTGTAAGTTTCCATGAATGAATGGGCCTCGTCCTGTTACGTGGGACGGGAGTGGTGATTGGGTTTTGCTATTGTTGATGCCGTTAATAGTTTGCAGTATGGCCTTAAAAACAATTATGTGACTCCATGAATCATTACCATAATCAATGAATGCAAAGTGAATGCTAATACAAAAGGCTTAAAGTAATATAACTGTATGCTGCGCAGACAGTAGCCATCATACATCAGCCAACCTTATCACACCAACGTAGAGTCTGGTGAATTCGAGCTGCATCTTTGTGCAAGCGATTCGAAACGTCCATGGACGACAGGTATGAAGATTGATTATAAGGTTAATGCAAAATATATGCCAAATAACTGGTTGCAGTCCATCTTCATCAATACAGATCAGACAATGATTATGCGTGTGACCGATAGGAGAGACCCCTGGTAGTGTAAGGAAATTTTGACAATATGATCAAATTATGATATGCAGTTTAAACCGATATGACACGCCTAGCAAATGCAAAGGAGACACATACACATCATGACAAGGAGTAAAATAAGCCCATTTGCAACGTTATTTCCAGTATAATGGACATCATTTTCTTAGGGTTAGACACATATACTTACCCGACATCGAACGTTGACATACCTGATATCTTGCGTCTACTCGCCCTGTATACAGCCTGTATTTATCATCATCATCATCATCATTAACCATTTAGAGTCCACTACTGAACAAAGGCCTCCCTTTTCCTTTGCATGAATTCCTTATTAGGGCCAGTCTGTGCCAGGTTTTGCCTACAATCTTCTCTATTAACTCCATCTCTTATATGGTCGTTTTCTACTACGCTGCCCATCTCGTGGAATCCAGTCAGTCATTCTTTTACCCAACCGGGTTTCCTATACTGCTACGTGATCTGTGCATATATATATATATATATATATATATATATATATATATATATATATATATATATATATATATATATATATATATATCTATATATATACCTAGGCTGCTTCCCCCAAGGAAATGGAGGTAGCCGAGACAGGACGACTCACTCTCCATTTACTCATCCATTCAAACACATTCACTCGCATCTTAGCCCCAAAGGGGAGAACGGACAGATCCTCACTGCACCACACCGCACAAGGGTCAACTGCGCAATGCAATCAGTGACATCCGCAGCAGGGCCCGACAGCAGAACTGGTTTACCCCAGTATCCAAGTGCATCCCCCGAATGAAAGAAAAACATAGGTATGCCATGATTAGTATTTTCACCTCCTCTTGTCTTGCGAAACTTACTTACGTGAATCTTAATTCACGACTGAAATTATGATTATTTATAGGCTACTAATACAGTATTGTCTTAATAAGTATATGCAGTGCAGTCCCAGGCAACATATTTATCGATAAACTTAACGCGGGTTGCCATTGGTCAATCATTCCCTCCCCCAAACCTAGGAAACAACTCCGGTGCAACCTCATTCTTCACTCGAAACAGTTGTTTAACCCACCACCGCTTTAAACTCGTAAGCAGATAATATATACGGAATGCATTAGTCAAATGTTCATAACGTCAGCATTAGCACACCCGTATGTATAAATATCCTTTATCTATCCATATCATGTTTCATGTATATATGACTGATTACATGTAGCACAATATGCTTAGGAGGTCAAAACAATGTAACAGATAAACCCATTATAATTTTATTAGATAATTATCTAATAAAATTATAATGGGTTAATGTGTTAATTATAATTATATAATGTTTTCCAGCGGAAGTCGCAAGGATTTATTGCCACATGGCATACTATTTTTTTCCTGCACACCTTTCTAAATACACTATACAATAGTTAATAAACAACTATCCTAACTGGTCAGTGTTACCACAATATAACTCTGTTATCTATCTATCTGTCTATCTATTGCACCTCAATCCCGTTCGGGGTAGCCACAAACAAATCGCCTCCACATCGCCCTGTCCCCCGCCATTTCACTGTCCTGCTCCAAACTCACACCCCCCTCTCTCATATACCTCTCCACCCCATCCCTTCATCTCATCCTCGGCCCTGTTATCAAAAGTAATAATATTTACATTGCTGATGCCCAGGCACCACATGACATTCATTCCCCCACTTCCGACACCCCATTCACCACACCCACACCACCTGATCACACCATCCGCCACACCCATACAACAGCACATCCCATCCCCCACACCACCACCACTTCATACCCCATCCCCCAGACACACACTACCAGCACCTCACACCCACACAACATGAAACACACACACACCACAACCATCTCACATCCACATCACCATCACTTCATACGCCATCCCCCCCACACACACTACCAGCACCTCACACCCACACCACCTGATCACCCCATCCGCCACACCCAACCACCTCACATCCCATCCCCCACACAACGACCTCACAGCCACACCACCACCACTTCATATCCCATCTCTCACATACACACTACCAACACCTCACACCCACACCACCTCACACACACACACACACACACACACACACACACACACACACACACACACACACACACACACACACACACACACACCACAACCACCTCACATCCACATAACCGTCACTTCACATCCCACACCATCACCACTTCATATCCCATCCCACCACCCAAACACACTTCCAGCACCTCACACCCCATCTCCCCCCACACATACCACCATCACTAATTTTATACTTAACACAGGGTATATACTTCTTGTATATAGGTATTTGTGTACGTTTGCAGATTACATTTATTGGCAATGAACTTATAGGCCTACTCCTAACAAATCAACACTTTGTCCATCCATCACCATTTTCTGTTACAGACTGTAACCTGCTGGGCAGGGACGAGGCGTGGTTGTACATAAGATGTCCATTACGACGGAACAGTTCCCACTCCTCCATGGTGTGCTGGAGGAGACGTTGGCGAGTTCGTTCCCTGACCTCCTCCCACGAGTTGACAATATTCCCCCAAACATTCTCAATGGAGTTGAGGTCGCATCCTTTGCTCGGCCACTGCAGCAATTCAATATCGCGTTGCTCAGCAAACCATGGTTGAACAATGCGCGCAGTGTGTATGGAATAATTATCCTGTGGAAATTTTGCATGTCATTAGGTAAACTCTGATAGCAGGTAAACAGACTATTATTGTTTGAGTAGGAAGTTCCGTCCTATCGTGAAATATTTATATGTGCTTTCATTACATAATATTCTGGGCTAATCCTGACCGGTGATCATTATATCGAGGCCATGGAGGAGGTGATGGTGCTTTCTGTTCGCGCATATGCACTTCCGTATCCTGAACGTATTATTTTCATGACGGTATGTTACTTATGGTATGCATATAGGTATTATAGTATTACAGTGTTCTCCATTTTAATATATGTGGTAGGTGATGGCACCCATTATCCACTCACTTGATGTAGTGCTACCTTCAGGCGTTCTATAGTGAACAACAGGCAAAATGGTTATCCGTAATCCAGAAAATAACTTGGATGGTGGCCATATAGCTAACAGTTAGACACTTGGTGATCTAGTGAATTTCTTAAATCCAAGGAAGGTTGATGTTAATTGCACTCACATAGTGCCAGTCAGGGGATGGCAAGTGGCCATTCACACTTTAAATGTCTGGACTGCATAGCGTAGCCACAGGCCCCTACGCTCCTGATGGGGAACTGAAGCTGTAATGCATCAGAGGACTTTAATCTTGTAGCTCTGGCAGTTATTAAATATTTAAGTTTAATACTGTAGCTTTATATCAGTGTAAATCATTGCATAAATCGTTTCAACATCACGATACTTTGTAATACCTGTCGTTGACACTAAATTCATTTATTAATAAAGATTAAGCTCAGTCACGAGAACACATGTTAAATTAAATGAATGTCTTCGGTTATAATATAACTGAAATAGGATTAGCCCAGAATATTATGTAATGAAAGCACTTACAAATATTTCACGTTAGGAGGCAACTTCCTACCCTAACAATAACAGTCTGTTTACCTGCTATCACAGTTTACCTAATCTCATGCAAAATTTCCACAGGATAATTATTCCATACACACTGCGCGCATTGTTCAGCCATGGTTTGCTGAGCAACGCGATATTGAATTGCTGCAGTGGCCGAGCAAAGGATGCGACCTCAACTCCATTGAGAATGTTTGGGGGAATATTGTCAACTCGTGGGAGGAGGTCAGGGAACGAACTCGCCAACGTCTCCTCCAGCACACCATGGAGGAGTGGGAACTGTTCCGTCGTAATGGGCATCTTATTTACAACCACGCCTCGTCCCTGCCCAGCAGGTTACAGTCTGTAACAGAAAATGGTGATGGATGGACAAAGTGTTGATTTGTTAGGAGTAGGCCTATAAGTTCATTGCCAATAAATGTAATCTGCAAACGTACACAAATACCTATATACAAGAAGTATATACCCTGTGTTAAGTATAAAATTAGTGATGGTGGTATGTGTGGGGGGAGATGGGGTGTGAGGTGCTGGAAGTGTGTTTGGGTGGTGGGATGGGATATGAAGTGGTGATGGTGTGGGATGTGAAGTGACGGTTATGTGGATGTGAGGTGGTTGTGGTGAGTGTGTGTGTGTGTGTGTGTGTGTGTGTGTGTGTGTGTGTGTGTGTGTGTGTGTGTGTGTGTGTGTGTGGTGGTGTGGGTGTGAGGTGTTGGTAGTGTGTATGTGAGAGATGGGATATGAAGTGGTGGTGGTGTGGGAGTGAGGTCGTTGTGTGGGGGATGGGATGTGAGGTGGTTGGGTGAGGCGGATGGGGTGATCAGGTGGCGTGGGTGTGAGGTGCTGGTAGTGTGTGTGGGGGGGATGGCGTATGAAGTGATGGTGATGTGGATGTGAGATGGTTGTGGTGTGTGTGTGTTTCATGTTGTGTGGGTGTGAGGTGCTGGTAGTGTGTGTCTGGGGGATGGGGTATGAAGTGGTGGTGGTGTGGGGGATGGGATGTGCTGTTGTATGGGTGTGGCGGATGGTGTGATCAGGTGGTGTGGGTGTGGTGAATGGGGTGTCGGAAGTGGGGGAATGAATGTCATGTGGTGCCTGGGCATCAGCAATGTAAATATTATTACTTTTGATAACAGGGCCGAGGATGAGATGAAGGGATGGGGTGGAGAGGTATATGAGAGAGGGGGGTGTGAGTTTGGAGCAGGACAGTGAAATGGCGGGGGACAGGGCGATGTGGAGGCGATTTGTTTGTGGCTACCCCGAACGGGATTGAGGTGCAATAGATAGATAGATAGATAGATAACAGAGTTATATTGTGGTAACACTGACCAGTTAGGATAGTTGTTTATTAACTATTGTATAGTGTATTTAGAAAGGTGTGCAGGAAAAAAATAGTATGCCATGTGGCAATAAATCCTTGCGACTTCCGCTGGAAAACATTATATAAATATAATTAACACATTAATCCATTATAATTTTATTAGATAATTATCTAATAAAATTATAATGGGTTTATCTGTTACATTGTTTTGACCTCCTAAGCATATTGTGCTACATGTAATCAGTCATATATACATGAAACATGATATGGATAGATAAAGGATATTTATACATACGGGTGTGCTAATGCTGACGTTATGAACATTTGACTAATGCATTCCGTATATATTATCTGCTTACGAGTTTAAAGCGGTGGTGGGTTAAACAACTGTTTCGAGTGAAGAATGAGGTAGCAGCTTAGTTGTTTCCTAGGTTTGGGGGAGGGAATGATTGACCAATGGCAACCCGCGTTAAGTTTATCGATAAATATGTTGCCTGGGACTGCACTGCATATACTTATGAAGACAATACTGTATTAGTAGCCTATAAATAATCATAATTTCAGTCGTGAATTAAGATTCACGTAAGTAAGTTTCGCAAGACAAGAGGAGGTGAAAATACTAATCATGGCATACCTATGTTTTTCTTTCATTCGGGGGATGCACTTGGATACTGGGGTAAACCAGTTCTGCTGTCGGGCCATGCTGCGGATGTCACTGATTGCATTGCGCAGTTGACCCTTGTGCGGTGTGGTGCAGTGAGGATCTGTCCGTTCTCCCCTTTGGGGCTAAGATGCGAGTGAATGTCTTTGAATGGATGAGTAAATGGAGAGTGAGTCGTCCTGTCTCGGCTACCTCCCTTTCCTTGGGAGAAGCAGCCTAGGTATATATATATATATATATATATATATATATATATATATATATATATATATATATATATATATATATATATATATATATATATATATATATATATAT
>NC_136971.1:27069571-27301339 GCF_032717465.1 Coenobita brevimanus
TACTGTATGTGTGTGTGTCTTCATTTTTCCTTGATATTTCTTTCTGATTTTTTTATTCATATTTTCTTTCCTTCATTCTTTTTTTGTCTTTCTATATGTTTTAATATATGCATATATATATACTTCTTTATATATATATATATATATATATATACACACACCACAGAAACCATTTACAACGCTATGGTAACCATATAACCAAATTTTTATTATTATAAATATATGTGCTATATCGGATTTAATATATATATATTTATATATATATATAATGTGTGTGTGTGTGTGTGTGTGTGTGTGTGTGTGTATATATATATATAATAATAACTATATATATATATATATTGCATACCTATATTATATATATATATATATATATATATATATATATATATATATATATATGTAGATATATACGTAGATGTGTGTAATATGTGCCTGGATAATGTCTGTTACCAAGGAATCTGTAAGTGGAGAATGTAATGTATGACTGCTTGTAAGTGTAATTGTAGTGTGGCATGCAAGAATCTGTTATAGTAGTAATATCTTCTCAGATTTCACGCTTATGATTCGTCAAACTTTCCCCCTCAGATGCGTGAATGGTAATTATCCTGGAATTATCGAAATTATTCCTACACTTATATGTATAGATATATATATATATATATATATATATATATATATATATATATATATATATATATATATGATATTTATATATATATTTTTATTTTATATTTTTTATATTATTAATTTAATGTTTTTTTTTATATTTTTTTTATTTTTATATTTTTTATATTTAATTTTTTATATTTTTTTTTTTGTATTTTTTTATATATTTTATTTTATATTTTTTTATATATAATATAAATTATATATTTATATATATAATTATATATATAGACATATATATAAAAATATATATTTTTATTTTATATATTTTATATTTTTTTTTTTTTTATTTATTTTTATTAAATTTTTTTCTTCTATATTTTTTTTTTTTTTTTTTTTTTATTTTTATTTTTTATATTTTTTTTTTTCTCATTTATTTTATTTATTTCACATTTTTTAATTTTTTTTTTATTTTCTTTTTTTTATTATTTTTTAAAATTTTTATTTTTAATTTTTATTATTTTTCTTTTTTTTTTTTTCTTATATTTTTTTTATATTATATAATCTTTTTATAATATTTTATATATATATTTTTAATATATATATAAATTATTTTTATCTTCTTTCTTTTTTTATATTTTTTTTATATTTTATTTATTTAATTTTTTTATTTATTAAAAAAAAAAAAAATTATAAAAACAAATTTTTTTTTTTTTTTATTTTAAATATCAATATTCTATAAAATTTATAAAAAAAAAAAATAAATCTTAAAAATATTTTTATTTTTATTTTTTATTTGTATAATTTTGTTTTGATCATTACTGTGCATTTGTACACTGAAGAAATTCCCCCTCTTTAACTTTAGTTTTCATTTCTTTAATCCAGACTCATTCACACAATCTGTTTATTCATTCTCATACTCTAAATATGTTTACATTGGTTTGCGTGGACCGATTACACTTGGTTCACAGACTACACACACATCTAAAGCCACTCCAACACAACAGTTACACGTACAAGCTCTTCTCACCCTAAATACAGTCTCTACCAGACAGGCTAAGCCACTTGGTAGAGATACATTGGCTGTATCATCCCCATTTTGGTCGGGATAGGCCAGTCCTGCAGGGGATAATCAAACGGCTGATGAGATGAGAGACGGTTGATATACATATATATATATATATATATATATATATATATATATATATATATATATATATATATGTGTGTGTGTGTGTGTGTGTATTATTGGCAACACTGTGACTGGCGCATCTCGCATCTAGATTGTTCCTTTTGTTTACGACTGAGTCAGACTTCCACTGTCATAGGATGGAGGTCTCTAATACTTTTGGCTGCCTTATGGCATGTAGGTATTATTTTCATTAAATGTTGCTTATGTTCCCCTATGTAAACATGTATACCTACCTGATTAGTTTAGGGTTTGCTTATTACTGTATATTGGGTAGTGTTTCTTGTGTTATAGCGAATGCTTTCTTCTAACTTATGTAAAATTTTGTACTATTGGATTTTGTTCCTCTTACAGGAATGGGTAGTTTGGTAATGTGCTGAATAAGACTTGGAAGTTGCTACCGAATTTTCTGTCTCATCACAGGTTAATCAGCACATTGCAAGTCATCATGGACAAACTGCTGTTGCCTTCTCGCTTGGACACTGACCCCAGTTCGCCTACGGCAGCTGAGGATTGGAAACGTTGGTATCGTACATTTATCAACTTCACTGAAGAGAGTGGAGAACCAGCACCTGATAAACTAAGTGCATTAGTGACCTGTGTGTCCCACAATATGTATGTACATATTGAAAACTGTACGGCATATGAAAGTGCTTTTTCTAACTTAGAGAGTGCTTATGTTAAACTTCCAAATGAAATTTTTGCTAGGCATCTTCTGGCAACACGACGACAGCAATCAGGTGAATTATTGATGATTTTTTTAAAAATCACACAAACTTAGTGAAGACTGTAACTTCAAAGCTGTCACTGCTAAAAGGTATCGTGAAGAGTTAGTTCGTGATGCCTTTATTAATGATATTGCCTCGCCTATTATCCGTCAACGGTTGTTAGAGAATAAGACTTTGGATTTAGAATCTGCATATAGTCAAGCTTATACTTTAGATCTTGCCCATATGCTCATATACTCAGTATGCTTCGCCAGTTGCCCATACCGCTGCTGTAGTTCCTGAGCAGCAGCAACAGTTTGTTGGAGATAAGCAGCATCAGTTAGTTGTAGAAATGTCAGAAGAAGCACCCTCTGGGGACTCCATTGTACCTGCTGCCTATTCTTCCACAAAGAAATGTTATTTTTGTGGTAATTTGTTTCACATTAGGGTTAAATGTCCTGCACGTGATGCTTCATGTAATAAATGTGGCACGAAGGGTCGTTTTGCAAAGGTGTAGATCGAAGCTTTCAGAGGGTACCGGTACTACTGCTGCATTGTATAACCCTACCCTTCTCACGGTTGTTGCTGCATTTCCACAGAATCTTTCACAAGCAGCAACTGAAGTCAGTGTGAATGGGCACTCAATGAATGCTTTGATCTATTCATGTAGTTCAGATGGTTTCCTAAGTGACAGAATAGTACAAAAGCTAAATCCGATTATATGTCCTACAAGTAAAGAGATTTCAATGGCGTCATTATCACTGAATGCAAGTTCCCCTGAATTTGTTAGAGTAAATTTGATGTTCAATGGCCAAGAATATCATTTAGTTTTAAAAGATCTGTGTTGTGATATTATCTTGGGTCATGACTTTCAGAAACAGCATAAGAGTATAACCTTTCAGTATGGGGAAAATAAATCTGAACTTGAGGTTACTGGTGCAGATTCACTGTGTCCATTAGCAATAGCGATGATTGATGAACCATCACTGTTTCCAAATCTTCCTCAAGGATTAAACCTACTGCGGTCAAATCAAGTCACTATAGTAAGGATGACCAGTTGTTCATCAAGGAACAGGTATCCCATTTGTTATCAGAAGGTATCATTGAGCCGAGTTTATCTCCATGGCGTGCTCGGGTAGTTGTAGTGAAAGATCACTTAAGAGGCACAAATAGAGACTTTGTATTGACTACTCTCAGACCAACAACCAGTAAACACATCTAGAAGCATATCCAGTGCCCAGGATAGAGGAAATAGTGCATGATCGTGCAAAGTACAAAGTTTTTTCTACATTTGATATATAGAGTGCATACCACCAGATTAAGATTAAGCAGTGTGAGAAAAGATTTACTGCTTTTGAGGCTGATGGAAAACTATATCAGTTTTGTAGAATCCCATTTGGTGTCACTAATGGCGTAGCTGCTTTTCAGCGTGCCATGGACAATCTAGTGGAAGATGAAAACCTAAAAGATACTTTTCCATATCTGGATCAACTCAGGTTGAGCATGATGAGAATGTTCGGAAATTCTTGGAAGCTGTTGAGAGCAGGAAACTAACACTTAATGAATCTCAATCAGTCATATCTGTACCTACAATCAGTGTCCTTGGGTATTGTGTAGGGAATAGCATTATAAAGCCTGATCCTGACAGACTGCATCCACTCCAAGAATTACCACCTCCCACAAATGTAAAGTCACTGCGAAGAGCATTAGGGTTGTTTGCTTATTATGCTAAATGGATTCCAACTTTCTCTGACAAAATTCAACCTTTGGTAAACACAAAGACTTTCCCATTAAGTGAAGCAGCACTAGCAGCATTCAACCTCTTGAAGAAGCAACTTATGGATGCTACGCTATACTCTGTGTATGAGAGCCTTCTGTTTGTTGTGGAGTGTGATGCTTCTGAAGTCGCCATCTCTGCAGTCTTGAACCAAGGTGGCTGTCCAGTAGCTTTCATGTCTAGGACCCTCCAAGATATTGAACTGGATTATCCGACAGTGGTGGAGGAGGCTACAGCCACTATTGAGGCTGTGCGTAAGTGGAACCATTTCATAGCTAAACAGCATTTTACCTTGATAACTGGTCAGTGCTCAGCGGTGTTTATGTTGGACAACAGGAAACGAACTAAGGTCAAAAATAAAAAAATACAAGAATGGAGGTTGGAACTAGCATCCCATAGCTATACTATACAGTACCGCCCTGGTAAGCATGATGTGATTCCTGATGCCTTGACTCGAACATCTTGCTGTTCTGTTTCTTCTGTGTCTCACAGACATACATGAGGGCCTTTGCCATCTTGGAGTTACCTGACTTTTGCACTTTGTGCGATCGAGAAATCTCCCCATTTCCACAGAGGATGTAAAGAAGACATGTGCATCTTGTAAAGTCTGTGCACAGCTAAAACCACATTTCTATCGTCCAACAGAAGAGACACTCATTATAGCCACTCAGCCAATGGAACGCCTCAGTATTGATGTCAAGGGACCTTTGCCATCTGCAACACGTAATACATACATGCACACAATTGTTGATGAATACTCTCAGTTCTCTTTTGTATTTCCGTGTCCAAATATGCATACGGAAACTGATTAAATGTCTTGAAGCAGTATTTAGCCCCTGTGGAATGCCTTGTTTTATCCACTCAGGTCAAGGTACATCGTTCATGTCCCAAGAACACAAGATGTACCTTTCTCAAAAGGGTGTTGCAACAAGTAGAACAACCCCATATCATCCTATTGGCAATGGCCAAGTAGAACGATATAATGGCGTTATTTGGAAAGCCAATTGTCTATCACTTCAAACTCATGCCTGGGGAAAACAACACTTCCAGAGGTATTGGTACTTCCAGAGGTATTACATTCAGTATGATCTCTCTTATGTACTGCAGCTAATGAAATCCCTCATGAACGCATCTTTGGTTTCCAACGACGCTTCAGTCATGGAAGTTCATTACCATCAAGGCTATTGTCTCCGGGGCCAGTGCTACTGCGATGATATCCTTGATCTAGCAAGCATGAGCCATTAGTGGATCGGGTTGAACTTGTTGATGTGAACCCAATGTATGTCAACGTTAGGTATCCAGACGGTCGTGAATCAGTAGTATCTGTTCGTGACTTGGTTCGGTGTCCAGAGAGTCCAGTAATTCCTATGTAGGAAAATGTAGATGTGCAAAATGTAACTAGGTCTTCAGATTCACTCCAAATCCAAAATGTAACAAGGTTTCCAAACACCCCAAAACCTTAAGATACAAAGGTGTCCAACGATAACCTCGAATCATGCCCTACCACACCCACTGAATTAAGGAGGTCTACCCGTGTGTCAAGGGTCCCTGATCATTATGGATGGGATTGAGTTCTTTAGTTTCTACCGTGTAGAAGATACAGTATCATTTTGTACATATACTATGTTTCATGATGAATGCTCTTCTGTGTTATTACATGTTCATTGTCTGTTTATAATTTCTAGGAGGGGAGGATATGATACGGTATTGCTGACTGTTATTGGCAACACTGTGACTGGCGCATCTCGCATCTCGATAGTTCCTTATGTTTACGCCTGAGCCCAGACTTCCACTGTCATAGGACGGAACTCTGTAATACTTTTGGCTGCCTTATGGCATGTAGGTATTATTTTCATTAAATGTTGCTTATGTTCCCCTATGTAAACATGTATACCTACCTGATTAGTTTAGGGTTTGCTTATTACTGTATATTGGGTAGTGTTTCTTGTGTTATAGCGAATGCTTTCTTTCTAACTTATGTAAAATTTTGTACCTATTGGATTTTGTTCCTCTTACAGGAATGGGTGGTTTGGTAATGTGCTCAGAATAAGACTTGGAAGTTGCCACTGAATTTTCTGTCTCATCACAATACATATATATATATATATATATATATATATATATATATATATATATATAGATAGATAGATAGATAGATAGATAGATATGCAACAACATATCTTGCTCAATGATTCCTGCATTTGAATCTTCTGAATTCTTAAATCTCTGGCTTCGGCATTCCTGTCATTCTCTGACTAAATATATCTGTCCTGTTTACTTATCTGCTAATTCTACTATGAAAATTTTTTTGACTATCTTACTTCTAAGATAGAACACAACAAAACGTTTTCACCTTTTACTAATACTTCCAATCAACGAGACTTCAACGTTCACCACCACTTTTTTTTTTTCTTTTTGAGAGGAAGAAGGAACCAAAGACCACGAGCCCGCAATTATTGTTCCTTCCAAGAGAAAAACAAAATACAAGAGAGAGCCAAATTCAACATCCGATCATTTCGAGATGCCTGGACACACTGCGTTTGAAAGACTGGAGATCATAGGAAGCAGGAAATACAGACCGAGAGAGACAGTTCCAGAGTCGATCTGTTGCATAAATGAAGGACTGGGAGTAACGGTTAACTATTGCATTAGAGAGTTGGACAGAAAAGGGATGAAAGTTTGCTGCTAGATGGGTGCTACGCGCCGCCGTCGTAGAGGAGGGGGAATACATGCAGACAGTTCGGAGGAGCAGTGACCAGTGAAGTAGCAATAGAAAAGAGATAAAGATGCAACAGTGTGACAAAGAGACAAAGGTTGAAGGGAGTCAGTAAGAGAAGGAGACTTAATGAGACGAAAAGCCTTTGACTGCACCCTGTTGAGAAGAGCTGTATATGGGGAGCCTTCCCACACATGAGCGTTGTACTCCACACAGGGTCAGATAAAATCCCTGTGTAATACAGAGTCAACAATTGTGATGGGGTAAAGAAGGAACGGAGTCGGCTTAGCACACCTAATCTCTCTGAAGCAGATTTTACAAGAGATGTATTATGATCTTTCTAAGATAAGTCCTGAGTAAATGAAACCCCAAGCATGTTCAAGGATAATGCAGGATTAAGCTGAGTATTATTAAACATTAGTGGGTATAACTGTGGAAGATTTTGTCTGGTTGATAGGTGTAAAAACTGAGTCCTTGATGCATTAAAAACAACCAGATTATTCTTACCCCAGTCAGAGATACGAACCAAGTCAGACATTAGGTGTGCCATAGCCTCATCCCTTGTTTGTTGAAGTAGATGCTAAGAGGACCTTTGGCTCTCCTCTCCTTTCACTGATCCACCTACATTTTTGCTATTATTAATAACTTAGAGCAGCTTGTTCAGCACCCTACCCATAGCCCTAACTTCCTAGGAGGGAGTTCCAACATATTTGACCTCTTCCTTTCAGCTAATCCTTCTGCTTACGTTGTTAATCTTTCCTTTCTGTTAGGCTCCTCCTATCAAAACTCATGACCTTAACCTGTCCAATTACTCCAGCAAAGCCTGTAGACCCTCCGAAGAAGTGACGGTTGTGGATCTTTGGAGCTGGTGACTGGCAGGCCTTCAGGCAGTAATTATTTGATTTTCCTTGCAATGATTATTGCTTTCATAGCCAAGACCCATAAGTGTGCCTTGTGCATTATGGAAGTTAATCTTTCGGGCAGGGAAACATACATTCCTTTCTTGTATTCTGTGACTAATGCAAAGAAAATTTAAAAAATGGTTTAATCATGCTAGTTCTAATGATGCCCACAACGAGAAGGCCTACAAAAGGTACCGGAGCCAACGCACCCCTGATTCTCATCTGTTTCTGCTCATTACCATGCTAAGTCTGCTCTTTGTTCTGCTAAAAATATTTTCATTCTTACTAAGTGCTCTGAACTCTCCAACTCGAATTCTTCCCACTCCTGGCACCTTGCCAAAAACCTTCCTAACAACTTTACCTCATCATTCTTCCTTTCTCTTTTCCATTCTGATGGCTCTGTAGCTATTCAATCGACTGATAAAGCACAACTCTTTGCTCAGACTTTCTCCTCCAATTTTACCATAGATGTTTCCAGTGGTATTCCTCCATCACTTCCCCCCTCTGACTTCCCCATGGCTGACTATAATTCCTTCATTTGATGTATTTTTTGTTATCACTGGCCTCAATATTAACAAGGCATATGGGTCTGATGGGGTCCTTCCTGCTGTCTTCAAGAACTATACTTCTATGCTTATATAGAATAAATAATCACCTATCCTCCTGCACCCCGTGCCTCTGACTGGCTCCCTTTTGCGCATCAAGTTACACTGGAGTAAGAGGGGCTGAGAGGGAGGGGCCAGAGAGAGGAGGGACCGTGGATGGGGGGGACGAACGATGGTGCTTGGGTGAAGTGAGGGAGGGGAGGGAAGGTAGGTATTGGAGGGAGAATGAAATGCGAAGATTGTGGCCACATAATATATCTATTTTCTTTCATTCAGGGCATCATGTAAAGGAGTTACTATTCGGTAGATAATGCTGTATTACACCTTGTATAGCGGCGTCAGATAACAAGCTTTAGATAGGTGGTGATATCAAGGATTGGCTCGTGAGAGAAGCATACTGACGTGACACATCAACTGTTAGTGCAGAGCCATCTATAGTGTGCGGGCCCAGATTGTCAACGCGTGGATAAGGCGACCAGAGGCCAGCCATTAGGCGGGAGAGTCCCGCCTATAAACATTGTCCCCCTTTTTTAATTGTGACTAAAATGTCTTGCTTTTTGTGCAAATTATCTAAAATGTCCTGCTTTCAGAAAATTACTGTTATATTAGATATAAAATGACCTCTTATGAAATTATGATGAATTAGTAAAATTATGCATCATCGAAACAAATCAAATACCCAATAGTTAATATAAAATCTGTAATACTAACTGGTAACTTTGGTCAGCCCATTCACTGTACCGTACTGTATATTGGTCATTGGAATTAGCAGAGACAGTGATTGATAAGCAGCCTCAGGGTGAGGTGTTGCGTAGCAGCCGTCGCTGTCACTCGCATAAGTCTCTCTCTCTCTCTCTCTCTCTCTCTCTCTCTCTCTCTATATATATATATATATATATATATATATATATATACACACACACACACACACACACACACACACACACACACACACAGACACACACACACACAGACACACACACACACACACACACACAGTGACAATGTCCCGATTTTATCTCCAATAAATCTGTGGTCACCTTAATCATGGAAGCCAAAGAATGAGAGGACACGGGCCCTCCTTCTCCAGCACACCAAAGACGAGTGGGAGCTGTTCATATGAAACCAGCAAAGCATCAACAATATTGTTTCCTCGGTGCTGCGACGCATGCATGAGGTTTTTAAGGCATGAGGCCACTGGACTACTTACTAAGGCATTCCTGGTTGTTTTGGCTTGACCAGTGTCGTTAAACACTGACATAGATATAATTTGGGAAATTGGATAGGATTTGGTTTCATTTTCCGTCTAACAGA
Source organism: Coenobita brevimanus (assembly GCF_032717465.1). NCBI lineage: Eukaryota > Metazoa > Arthropoda > Malacostraca > Decapoda > Coenobitidae > Coenobita > Coenobita brevimanus. The sequence continues at coordinate 27,079,391 of NC_136971.1, forward strand.
TTATGAGAGATACCATTACCATATCTACCCGTGAGCACAGACATAAAATTAATTTACCTTTTTTGCACAATTTTTTAAAAACTTTTTTCATATAGGGATGTCATAAAATAATTATTGAATTGACATGGTAGTGACTGTATAGTGGGAGTGTATACTGCGAAAGTGATCATATTTACTGTGGACACAGCCATGGCAAAGGTTGTATATAATATTTAGTTCCAAAAATTAACTACATGAAAGAGTAGCGGACGCGTCTTACACAAACATTACGAAAGTCAAGCCATCCAGATTCCATTCTACGTCTGAAGTCAAAATACACGGATAAACACAGATATCTGGCTCCGCACAAATGTTTGATGTCACGTCAGTATACTTCTCTCACGAGCCTGCCCTTGATATCACCACCTATCTAAAGCTTGTTATCTGACGCCGCTATACGAGGTGTAATGCAGCATTATTTACCGAATACTAATTTATTTAAATGATGCCCTGAATGAAAGGAAGTACAGTAGATAAATTATGTGACCACAACTTCGCATTTTGTTCTCCCTCCCTTCCCTCACTCTTCACCAGCACCATCGCTCGTCCCCCCACTCACATTCCCTTCCCTCTCTGGCCCCTCCCTCTTAGCCCCTCTTACTCCAGTGTGACTTGCCGCGCATAGAGGAGCCAGTCTGAGGCACGGGGTACAGCATCCTAGGTGATTATTTGTGGCCACGACTGTACCTTTCCTTCTTGCTGGAAGTTCACTATCATTCTGCCTGTCCCAAAGAAGAGTGACCGTTCCCATCCCTCTAGCTATTGCCCAGATGCTTTAACATCCTGTCATTCAAAAGTTTTGGGGTGAAGTCTTAACAGAAAGAAAAAAAAAATCTTTCCTATCGTAACCTTCTTCATGATCGTCAGTATGGGTTCTGCCAGGGATGCTCCACTGACGATCTTCTCACCTACTTTTCAGATTCCTGGTTATCCTCCTTTCGGGTCTTTGGCGAAAGCTTTGCCATTGCATTTGGCATCTCAGAGGCCTTCAGTCGAGTCTGGCACAAATCTTTAATATCCAAACTGCCATCTGACGGTTTCTATCCTATATATGCTTTCATCTCTAGCTTTTTTTCTTGTTATGTAGCTGCTGTTGTAGATGGCCACCATTCTTCTCCTAGAGCGATCAACAGCGGTGTTCCTCAAGGCTCCGTCCTGTCACCAACTTTTTTCCTTTTATTTATCAATGACCTTCAAAGCTGTACATTTAATCCTATCCACTCATACGTTAATGACTCCATCCTTCACCTTTCCATTTGCCTCCTGCAGTGTCCATTTCAGCAGTTACTTCACCAAACAAGGGATGTGGCTATGGCACACCTAATATCTGACTTGGCTCATATCTCTGATTGGAGGTAAAAGAAATCTTGTTGTTTTTAATGCATCAAGAACTTAGTTCTTGCATCTATCAATCCAACAAAGCTTTCCACAAGAGTACTTTCTAGTATTTAAGAACATCCAACTCAATCCTGCATCATCTTTAAACATAACTGGGGTTTCGTTCTCTCACGATTTACCTTGGAAAGATCATATTACTTGCCTTGTAAAATCTGCCTCCAAGAGATTAGGTGTGCTAAGCCGACTCTTGCCTTCTTTAATCATACACAATTGTTGATTTTATACACGGGTTTTATTCACCCCTGTGTAAAGTAAAACTCTTATGTGTAGGGAGGCTCCCACTGAGCTCTATAATATGAAGAGGCTATCTCTTCAGTGAGCGTGTAACTTAGGCTGCCACATTGAAACACCCGCACTTGTTGCCTCCACCATGGTAATGCAATTGGATCTCTGTTCTTAGCATGCTGTTTCTGTTTTGCTGTTGCTTACATAAGCTAAGCAGTGTGCCATGGCACTATATTTTCTGCATTCATCAGCTGATTTCAAAGTGCGTGGGCATTAGGTGTAGTGCATAAACAGCATCAGTGCTGCCCTGGGCCGCTGGCGGCGGTTACAAAAACCACACGGTGTTACCCATGAGAAAGCCTGTCTGTGCTGTAGAGTTTAGTGGGGGCTTCCCACATACAGCCCATTTTAACAAGGTGGAGTCAAAGGCTTTTCGTCTCATTAGCTCTCCTCTTACTGGCTACCTTCAACCTCTGTCTCTTTGCTGCATTGGTGCATCTTAACTCTTTTCCAGTGCTACTTCAGTGGTCGCTGTTCCTGCGAACTATCAACTTTCATCCCTCCACCATTATGGCGGATGTATAGCGCCCATCTAGCAAGAAACTCTCATCTCTTTTTTGTCCAATTCTCCAGTGCAAGAATTCTCCAGTGCACTTACTGACAGAGTTAGAGAAAGAACAGAGGAATTAGTTGGAGAAGAACAGGGAGGCTTTAAGAAGGGAAGAGGTTGTGTAGATCAGATATTCATTCTTAGATCTTTAGTGGAAAAGTTTCTAGAGAAGGGAAAGAAGTTGTATGCGGCTTTCATGGATTGGGAGAAAGCATATGACAGGGTGGATAGACAAGGATTGTGGAAAGTATTAAGAATATATGGAGTAGATGGAAAGTTGTTGAATGCTGTGAAGAGTATGTATGATGGTGTGAGGGCTGCAGTACGTGTGAATGGTGAACTAAGTGAATTTTTCTCTTTGGAGGTTGGGTTGAAACAGGGATGTGTCATGTCTCCATGGTTGTTCAATCTGTTCATGGATGGGGTTATAAAAGAGGTACAAGGTAGGGTTGTGGATGTTGGCGTGGCCCTGGTGAGAGAGGATGGTGTTTGGAAACTCCCTGTACTGTTGTTTGCAGATGATACTGTGTTGTTGAGTGAAGACGAAGGGGAGCTGCAAGGCTTGGTGGATGAGTTTGGGAGAGTGTGCAAGAAACGGAATCTAAAGGTGAATGTAGGGGAGAGTAAAGTGATGGTCTTTGAGAGAGGTGAGGTCAGTGAATGTACAGCGAGGTTGGATGGTGAGGAATTGGAAAATGCGAGTACGTTTAAGTACTTGGGTAGTGTGATTGTCATAAAAGACTTTGTATATTCTTGTAGTGGAGTTTTGTGGATTGGTTATATATATATATTGAACTTGTGGACGAGAGGTTGTTATACATGAGTAGTTTGTAAGTAGATAATCTTCGTTCCCATTTGTCATGCAATGACAGGAGAGGTAAAGAATAGTATGGGACTATTTTTATTTTGTCTTGGAAATATTAACAAAGTCTCTCACACACGAATGAAGTATAAGTAGAGTTCTGCTAGCTACCTCCCTGTCTCTCTCTCTCTCTCTCTCTCTCTCTCTCTCTCTCTCTCTTCCATGTTGCTAAGCCCTTCTCCCTACTACCTGCCGGTTCTATGGCCTGTCTCCTTCTGAGCTCTGCTTTCTAAATTCTGGTGTAGCAGGGGTCGTGTCACGTGTGTTACACTGTGGTTGGAAAGTTCTAGAAACCTGTGTGTGAGTATGTGTGTATGTCACTAGGCTTTGTTCGTATGCTATCTCGCTGACACACTACCTACATCATCCCCTGACTTGCTACTTCCTGTGTATTGTCAACATTTTCTCAGTTAACTTGCAAGATCATTTCCCTTTCCCAGGCGTGCATGGAGCTGTCTATCTATCTATTTATCTATCTATTTATGATTGTAATTAAAATATGGAGTCCTGACATTGCTCGGCCGCGCCACTGAAGGTCCTACGACAGCAATCATCATTGACATATGCTAATCTATTTGTACATAATATTGATTATAATATTGTATACATATAAAATTCATAGTAAATTGCAATGATCTAGTAATATTACATTTTAAACAAGTTGTATACATAACTGAACAAATGCAATGGTTGTTGTATGACATTTTGTAAGATGTGTATGTATAACAGACATATGCATATAATTGTGCAATGGTAATACTGTTAGGTTATTACATTACATATTGAGTTATCCCTTTAGTAATGTCTAATATTTCACCTAATTTGTAAGATGATTCTGGTAATACAGAATTGTGGTATAACTGTATGACTTATAATGTTGTAGTAACATTGTGGTAATATATAATTGTAACATTGTGAATTGTTACATAATTATATTGTAATTGTTACATTGTAGTGACATTGCAGTAATACATCTATCTATCTATCTATAGCCCGACGCCCTAATCCCGCAAAGGGTGGCCACAGACAAAACGCCTCCAAGTCGGTCTGTCACCCACCATTTGACTACCCTCCCCCCGACTCACTCCCCCCTCCCTCATATACCTCTCAACTCATCCCTCCACCTCATCATCGGTCTACCTCTCCCTCTCCCTCCCTCCACCTCACCTACATACACCCTCTTAGTCAGTCTTTCATTCTCCATTCTCTTCACATGTCCAAACCACCTCAGTGTATTTCTCCTAATCTTCTCAACCACATCCACATCCACCCCACAGCGTTCCTTCACTTCTTCATTCATCAACCTGTCCCTCCACGTCACTCCACATGCTCCTCTCAAGTAACTCATTTCCACTGCTCTCACTCTTGACTTGTTCCCCTCTTGCAAGGTCCATGCCTCGCTTCCATATGTCAGGGTAGGGATCACAATACTATCATGCAGTGACTTCTTAACTTCCATACTCACCTCCCTATTTCTCATCACTGCTTTCAGTGTACCAACGACCTTCCTTCCCTGCTGTACCCTTTCACGCACTTCATCCCCCAAAGTTCCATCCTTACTCATCACACTACCCAAGTACTTGAATGCACTCACATTCTCCATATCCTCACCATCCAACCTCACTGCACACTCTGTGACTTCATTCCTCTCAAACACCATAACTTTACTTTTGTATACATTAACTTTCAGATTCCTCCTCCTACACACTGTCCCAAATTCATTCACCAAACCTTGCAACTCCCATTCATCTTCACTCAACAGTACTGTATCATCAGCAAACAGCAACACCGGAAGCTTCCAAATCTCACCCTCATTCATTAAAGCCACCCCCACATCCACTGCCCTACCCTGCACCTCCTTTACAACCCCATCCATGTATATATTAAACAGCCATGGAGACATCACACAACCCTGTTTTAGTCCCACATTGAGATCAAAGAACTCACTCAGCTCACCATCCACTCGCACCGTAACCCTAGCTCCCTCGTAAATACTCTTCACAGCACTCAACAATTTCCCCTCCACTCCATATATTCTTAATATCTTCCACATACCTTGCCTATCTATTCTGTCATAAGCTTTCTCCAAGTCCATAATATAATACATAATTGTAACATTTTATGAATTGTTACATAATATTGTGGTAATGCATAATTGTGTTGGCCTTATAATTGTAGTTACATTTTGTTAATGCAACTGTTACATAATTGTGTTGGCCTTATAATTGTAGTTAAAGTTACATAAAAGTTACATCTTGTTAATGCAACTGTTACATAATTGATACATATTGTTTGTAGTTACATAATTGTACTTAAAGTTACATAAAAGTTACATCTTGTTAATGCAACTGTTACATAATTGTTACATATTATTTGTAGTTACATAATTGTAGCAAGTGTAACATAATGCAATCGTTTGTCGTTACATAATTGTTACATATCGTTTGCAGTTACATAATTGTAATAATTGCAGTCCTGACATTGAATCTGGTCATGCTGCGGTCGATGATATGATGTGCCATGCCACTAGCTTGTGGAGACAACAATTTGCTTTTTTGTTTGTAGTTTATGTGGTATTTTGGCATTTGTAGTAACACTTACGCTTATTTTCATTTGTTTGTTATGTGATCTTATTCTATTTCTTTTTCTTTCTTTCTTTCTTTTTTTTTTTTTTTTTGTATGTATTGATTTTCTGTAGTTTGTTTTTCTTCGTTTGTCTACGTTTTATCGGTGTTGCTCGAGGTTGCATAATTGCTGGCTAATTCCCTTGGGACCCTTTTTTAAGGTTTAGTTTATATTGCACAGATATTACTGAAAATGATAATATATAGTCCCATATTTTGTTATTTAATATAAAAAATATATATACACTACATACAGTATTAACTATATACACTGACTTGTTGTTCACTTGTACCTATCGTGGGCAATATATGTGTCAGCACTGTGTGGAAATCATTGTCTTCACGATTGTGTTGAAGATGTTCATTCTTGCTAACGTCATTTGTGTTGGCCATTTTTTTTTTTTTTCTGGTTTTCCTTGTAACTTAATTTATCTGTTTCCACAAGGTAGCTTTTATTAATAAATGTTTAATACAGTTCTTTTAATCGCTCACTGAGTAACTGTGATGGTATATTTTCTTTATTACTTTGTAGATGTAATGATGTATAGTTGTATGTCTGCAACACGTATTTTATGTAGGTATAAATGGTAACACTCGTTGGTAGTAAATAAATGTTATAATAAATGAATGAATATATACAGAGTAGAATATTTATTGTTGGTGCAAGTATTTAATGATTGAATTATGAAGATAATTGAAGTAGGTATATGTATTTAAGTTGTAATTATACAGCACGTTTTATATGTTTGTGCAGAAGTTTTTTGTCTATCACTGTGTACTGTATAAATGAAGTAACTATGTAACTCACTAATTTTTACCGTGGTGGGAATGGTGTTAGTGATGGTGCAGGTAGTGTGTCGACTGACGTGGCGTATTTTCAGCAAGCACGCATGATGACGTCGATTTCCCACACTGGTAGCTGTGGTGAGTGAATGAGTAGCGATGAGTAACTTGAGTGAAGATGAGTAAGATAAGTTGTGAATATGGACTTGGTATTTACTTCGTCGTCTTGACCTCTTCACTCCTGCGTCAGCGGTGGAGGTCGGGGGATGGTAGGAGAGAAAGGAGGGTGAGGTCTGGTGGTTGTGAGTTGTGAGTCGTATCTCACTCTTCGTTTCTTTGTTTTGTTTTTTCTTTCTTGATGTATTCTCGGTCCTTTTTTCTTGTGATTTACTCGTTGTGGGATGAAGACTGTCGCTACTTGTAGGAGCGTGTAGAAGATTATACATATTGCATCGTAGAGTTCTTACTTGTACTGTAGTTGATCGTAGATTGTTGTAGTTCGTTGGTTCGTCGTAGAAATTCCAAGATTGTTTGTATTAGTATTTTGTTAAACTACTGGCAAGGCATCCTGTGACCTCTTCACCTCTACATCAGCATGATGATCGGGGAGACGGAGGCGGCTGGTTGGAGAGAATACTGTCAGGAGGTGGTTGTGAGTTGTTAGTTGTGGAGGTATTTTTTTTTTTTTCAATCTTGATATTTTGTAGGAACTCACTGTTGATTCGTAGACGAGGTTCGTATACGTTCGCTGCCAACCAAATGTCATAAAAGACTTTGTATATTCTTGTAGTGGAGTTTTGTGGTTTGGTTATATATATATTGAACTTGTGGACGAGAGGTTGTTATACGTGAGTAGTTTGTAAGTAGATAATCTTCGTTCCTATTTGTCATGCAATGACAGGAGAGGTAAAGAAAAGTATGGGACTATTTTTATTTTGTCTTGGAAATATTAACAAAGTCTCTCACACACGAGTGAAGTAAAAGTAGAGTCCCACTAGCTACCTCTCTCTCTCTCTCTCTCTCTCTCTCTCCCATGTTGTTAAGCCCTTCTCTCTACTACCTGCCGGTTCTATGGCCTGTCTCCTTCTGAGCTCTGCTTCCTAAATTCTGGTGTAGCAGGGGTCATGTCACGTGTGTTACACTGTGGTTGGAAAGTTTTAGAAACCTGTGTGTATGTCACTAGGCTTTGTTCGTATGCTGTCTCGCTGACACACTACCTACATCATCCCCTGACTTGCTACTTCCTGTGTATTGTCAACATTTTCTCAGTTAACTTGCAAGATCATTTCCCTTTCCCAGGCTTGCATGGAGCTGTCCATCTATCTATTTATCTATCTATTTCTTATGATTTGTAATTATAATATGGAGTCCTGACATGATGAGTAAGGATGGAGGTTTGGAGGGTGAAGTGCTTGAAAGGGTACAGCAGGGAAGAAAGGTTGCTGGTTCTTTGAAAGCAGTGATAAGAAACAGGGAAGTGAGCATGGAAGTGAAAAAGTTACTACATGACAGTATTGTGATACCAACTCTAACGTATGGAAGTGAAGCTTGGACATTGTTGGAAGGACACAAGTCAAGAGTGAGAGCAATGGAAATGAGTTATTTAAGAGGAGCCTGTGGAGTCACATGGAGAGACAGGCTGACGAATGAGGATATAAAGGAGCGTTGTGGTGTGGATGTGGATGTGATAGGAAGTGTTATGAGGAACACACTGAGGTGGTTTGGCCATGTGGAGAGGATGGAGGGTGAAAGACTGACGAAGAGAGTGTATATGGGTGAGGTGGAGGGGGGAAGAGGGAGGGGGAGGCCGAGGATGAGATGGAGGGATGGGGTGGAGAGGTATATGAGAGAGGGGGGTGTGAGTTGGGAGCAGGGCAGTGAAATGGCGGGGGACAGGACGACATGGAGGCGATTTGTTTGTGGCCACTCCAAACGGGATTGAGGCGTCTGGCAATAGATAGATAGATAGAAGAGTTAACCGTTACTCCCAGTCATTCATGTATGCAACAAGTCAACCCTTCATCTTTTTTTTTAATGTGAGGAAGAAAGAAACAAAGGCTTGAAGCCCACATAACAGTTCCTTCCAAGAAAAAAACAGAAGAGAACCAAATTCAAGATTCGTTCATTTTGAGATGCCTGGACACACTGCTTTTGAAAGATTGGAGGTCATAGGAAGTAGGAAATACAGACAGAGGGAGACAATTCCAGAGCTGACCTGTTGCATAAATGAAGGACTGGGAGTAACGGTGATCTCTTGCATTAGAGAGCTGGACAGAAAAGAGATGAGAGTTTGTTGCTAGGCGGGTGCTACCACCCGTCGTAGAGGTAAAAGGATGCAAGCAGACAGTACAGAGGAGTAGCGATAGAAAAAAGGTAATGACGCAATAGTGCGTTGAAGAGACAGAGATTGAAGGAAGCCAGCAAGAGGAGAGTTAATGAGACAAAAAGCATTTGACTCCACCCTATTGAGAAGAGCTGTATGTGGGAACCCTCCCCACACATGAGAGTTGCACTCTACACAGGGGCAAATAAAACCCATGTATAAAGTCAACAACTGTGCAGGCGTAAAAAAGATACGGAGAAGACTTAGCACACCCAATCTCTTGGAAGCAGATTTTACAAGAGATGTCATATGATCTTTCCAAAGTAAATCCCGAGTAAATGAAACCCCAAGCATGTTCAAGGATGAACCAGGATTCAGCAGGATATTATTAAACTTTAAAGGGTACTCTCTGTCCATATTTCCTAATTTCTATGAATTCCAGCCATTCAAACACAGTGTGTCCACATACCTCGAAATGAACAGATCTTGAATTTGGCTCTGTTATCTATTTTTTTCTTAGGGGGAACACTTTGAAGCTTCCTGTCCTTTGGTTCCTTTTTCCTAGCATAAATAAAAATGAAACGATTCTCTAAAGCTGGGCTGGGGGGGGGAGGGTCCTCCATCTACCAACCTTCCATTTCACAAATATTCCCTACACAGATTGCACCACCTATCTCCGTTATTCTTACTTCTATAGAGCAGGTCGGAACATTTCTTCTTGAACTATTAGTTCTGCATATGACATTTTTTTCTTGTTTGCTTCTTATATTTTTTAACAATATCATCATCATCCTTCTGAGAAGTTTCGGTCGATAAGTGAACCTAACTGTCCAGCCACACTTGCTCGAAACATGTGTTCGAGATATGGCTAAGACATTGTCACAGAAACCCTGGCTAACATGTGCGAAACATTAGTGTCTCAAGCACGGTATCAACAACATGTGAGTCATGTTCTTAGGATGGGTGAAGCCGAGGTATTGTGTGCCAGACAGGATCTCTAGAAATGGAGCTTCTGACAGAGCAACTGAGCAGGCAACATGTCGGAAACTGACCTCTTCCTATTATTGTAGCAAAGGTTGTGGGCCAGGTGAGGTGGTGTACCACGTCCGGAGGGGCTATGGCTTCCTGACTCGCTGGGAGACAGGGGAGGATGTGTTCCTACAGCACTCCTCCATCACGGCCCCCAACTCTGCCCACTCTGTGCCTTCTGTTGCTGCTGGCTAAGTGGTGGAGTTTGTTGTGGAGGAAGGTACCAAGGGCCCTGCAACTGCCTCTGTCACTGGTCTCAGGTGGTGCTGGGCTCTCTCCATGCCCATTCCTGCCGTCAGCGTCAACGTCAACTTCCTGCTGTGCCCCCTCCTCCACCAGCATGGCAGGTACCAGGGAGTCCCAGGCCCTCTAGTTCAGCCGAGTGACTCTCTTGGGGTGACTTTGCCTGTCTCTCCCACCTCGGCCTCGAGCTTTTCGAGGACCACCTCCGCCATTATGAGAACTAGGCGCTGGTGGAGTCTGGCAAATGGGAGTATACCAGGGGGGACTTCCAGAGGGCCTTGTTCCCCTTCATCGAGCTGTGCCTGGGGTTCCTTCAGGCTGTTACCGGCCGTGAGAAGTGTCGTATCCTCTCCTATATCCTCAGGGACATGCAGTCTCATCTCTCCACCGGTCCTGACTCTGATGAGGACCCTGGATTCCATTCTTCTTCGGTGTAGCCAGTCTTCACCCATTAGTCTTTTTGCCACTGGCTCCAGTGGGTACTTACCTCCTGCTGTGAGGATTTCATTGCGTTAACATTCCCCTGATGTGTGCTGAATATCTAGTGTATACAGTAGACTTCATGGCTTAATGGCCAAGTTCATGGCTGATAGCCATAAAAAAGAAAATTAGCAATTCATATGCTTAAAGGCGAGTGGTGAAACCATACCCTTGAAAATGGAGTTGTCCAGAGAGGCAGCCCTAATGTTGATTGACCTGTATCGTGGATATCCGGTGCTCTGGGACGTGAATGACAAAGATTTTAAGGATAAACAAAAAAAAAGTTCGACGCATGGAAGGACATGGCAGTTTCACTGCAACTCGACAGAGCAGAGGTTGAAAGAAGGATGAGAACGTTAATTAGCCGAGTAAGGTGGAAAGCAAAGAAAATGAAATGCAAATCTGATGGTGGAAGAGACGACATCTACATTCGTACATAGTTCGCATTTAGGAGCATGAGTTTTCTGTTAAACTCAACAAACCACATCCTACATAGGATGCTGAAATGAGGGTAAGTAAATGGTAGATATTACTGTGTAAATTTATTGCCTGATTTACCAAGTAATTTTACAAGAAAGTAGGTGCATACAAATGCGAGCACGAATTCAGACGCACATTATGATAAGTTAATTGATTCTCCATTTTACAGTCTTTGTATCATCTATAGTCCTTTAAATAATGACATCAATGATTTAATTTCATAGTTTTATAAGCAGTCATAGGCATGGTAAGGAAATGAATAATGATTTGTTGTGAATAATATGATTTAAATCATGAGAATATTAGTGTAATGTTAATCACTCTGCATCCATTAACCCTTTAATGCCTGTGGGTTTTCCATAGCTTTTTAAAATTGTCTAGCTGTAGCCAGAATATAATACTCAGTGTATCCAAGAAGCTGTAAAAACATTATCATAAGATAAAGGTCATTGCATTACCATAACCAGTGTCAGTGAGTATGTCCGCTGGATGTCTTTCCCATTCTACATCACCCACTTAGCAATATTTATCCTGCCAGTACACACGACCCTCATCGCTCACAAAATAGTCCCTAAACTCTTTACGGACATCATGAGTAGTAGCTGTACCTTTGCTATCATCTCTCCCCACAAGTATCATTGATGATACGGAAGCACTATCTCTTCTCCACAGGCGAGGGATTACTGTGCCAGTATCTCCACCTTTTGCATTGAACGCACCAGGTGTGTATGACGTTCTGGAGGTTTCACTTTGCCTAAAGAAACTATGTTGGTACACACATGCCAGTGTGACCCTTTTTGCTGTGTCAGGCTGTAGAAGCATTGGTTTATGAAATACTCCAAATATTGCTGAGAGTATTCCAAAGGAATTCTGTACCACTCTTCGTGCTCTGCTTAAGTGATAATTGTACACCATTTCGTGTGAGCCCTTATGTTGTCCTGGGTATGGTTTCATAAGGTTAGGTGATAGAGGGAATGCCTCGTCACCAACGAGCACGTAAGGTATAGGCTTCTCGCGGTCAGATGGTGGACTTGATGTTGGTAGAGTAATAGTACAAGTTTCTAGTCTTTCCCTAACCCCTACACCGCAGGGATGTTTTTGCGCTCCTTGCGCGTCCTGCGAGGATATTCGTGCTCTGGCTGACGTTTTACAAATATTTGCCAAAAATCAGTTATTAGTCCTAGAAAATTATAATTAAATATGCACATGGCACATACTTTCAGCTTTCTACTGGGATGTTTGTTGAGCCTTCGTCGACTACCGTAGGACTTGTGGAGACTTCTGAAGTTGGGTAACGAAGTCTCCACTTTACACTTCCCGACAACCCGTAATATGATTACCACAGCCTGAAATTATCACTAGAAACACAATTCTATGATTTTGAAGTAGTTTGGAACCCATTCATCAAAAAACATAACACTGTGAAAGCAATGAAAATTATGAGCACGTACGAGCTTCCCACTTGCACTCGTTCCCCGCTGGTATTCTGTCATTTATTATTCATGAACACATTCACACTTTATATTCCTATTACTTGATTACACTTATATATATATATATATATATATATATATATATATATATATATATATATATATATATATATATATATAACATGGAGAGTAGACCAGCATACTCTCCCAAACATTTCCTCCAACTATCTATTCACTACACCACATGCACTTTACATTTCACACAACGTATCCCACTACGTTACAGGGGTTGTGCAAGGGCATGCAGCCAGAAAACTTTCCCCCCCCTACCTAGTGGCGGACTTCTGGGGGGAGGCGTGGCGGGGTTTCCGCCAGCATAGATCATGGGTCCAGGGCAAGATGGGGCTCGAGCCTGTGATAGATGGTACAGGGAATTGTGGTTCCCAGGCTGCCGCTTCCGCCCAATAGAGAGGGGCCCGAACCTGGGAGTAGCACCCCAGGAGGCTGCCCTATCAGTGGGTGTATAATGGCGGGATAGTTGCAGTGCCAAGACGGGCTTGGAGGGTGTCCCTGCAGCTGTCCTGGCAGGGTGCCCCGAGGCCACTACCACAGCCACTGGTAAGCTGGTGGGCTACGTGTCCCAGATCCATTGCCTGGACCTGGGACTGTGCAGTGAGTGGGACCTGTGCTGTGTCTGTTCCCCTTTATTAATACTGAAGATGACAAAACAAAATAAGTTTCAAAGCAAGCCTGAGGACAGTAAATCACCCATGGGGATGAGGGTGGGTTCATGGAATGTGGGAAGTTTGAGGGGAAGAGCAGGGGAAGTCGTTGAGGCATTCAGTAGGAGGTGTGTGGATGTGGCGTGTTTGCAGGAAGTCCGGTACAGGGGTGGATCAGCCAGAAAGATTGTTGGGAAGGACTGTTGCTATAAGTTGTTTTGGCAGGGGGGGACAGACGGATATGAAGGTGTTGGTGTGATGGTTGCGGAGAAATGGGTGGAATATGTTATGAATGTTTTGAGAGTAAGCGATAGGATATTGGTAGTGAAAATTCTGTTGGGAAGAAAGATAGCTGCGATTATATCGGCATATGCTTCACAGGTAGGATTGGATGAATCAGAGAAAGATAGATTTTGGGATGATTTAGTATGTGTAGTGGGTGGTATGCGGGATGATGAGATAGTGATTTTGGGAGGGGACTTAAATGGTCATGTAGGTGAAGCAGCACAAGTTTATGAAGGAGTGCATGGGGGATGTGCATATGGTCTAAGGAATGCAGAAGGGGAAAGGATACTCGAGTTTGGGGAGGCAACGGACATGATTGTGTGCAACACATATTTTAGGAAAAGAGACAGTAGGTTAATTACGTATGAGTCTGAGGGAAATAGCAGTCAGATAGATTATTTTCTGGTTAGGAGGGCCGATAGGAGGTTAGTGAGGGTTGTTAAAATTATAGGAAGTGAGGAGTGTGTGCAGCAGCACAAACTATTGATTTGTGATATGGTGCTTAAAGAAAAGTGATGAAAAAGAGGACTTATGTACCTAGGAGGAAAATATGGAAGCTGATAAACCAAGTAGTAAGGGATGCCTTCTATAGCGAGTTGAGGAGAGTGAGAGAGTGGTGGCTGAACAGGGAGCTGTAGACAGAGGCGTTAATGAACAGTACAGAGCCCTCAAGAACAATCTCTTGAGAGTTACTGATGTAACATGCGGCTGGACAATAGGACCACCAAGACATAAAGTAACTTGGTGGTGGGATGAGGGTGTAGAAGCTGCAATTAAGGAGAAAAGAAGGCTTTTCCGGGAATGGAAGAAGGGTGGTAGCAAAGAGGAATATTTGGCTGCCAAGCGTAGGGCTAGAAGAGAGGTATACAGGGCAAAGTCTGAGTCACAGAGACAATTACTTGATAACCTAAATCATGGGGAAAGGAAAAATTTATTTAGGGTGGCAGGTCAGGTGAAGAGGGATAATCGGGATATCATAGGTGAGCAGTGTGTGAAGAATGATGAAGGAAGGGTAGTGGTGAACAGTGAGGATATTAAAGATGCATGGAGAGAGCATTATAACCGGTTGTTGAATGGGGAGTTTGACTGGGATAGGGAAGGTTTGGAGCCAGCAGATCCAGTGTCCGGCCCTTGGCCTTTGATTGATACTGCTACTGTGAGTGAGGCAATAGGCAGGATGAGGGTGGGGAAGGCAGCAGGTGTGTCTGAGTTGACTGCCGAAATGTTGAAGGCCTCAGGCGATATAGGGGTGAGTTTAGTCACTGACCTGATAAATAGGATTATTTATGAGTGTGTTGTCCCAGATGATTGGCTGAAGAGTGTAATTGTAAATGTGTATAAAGGGAAGGGTGATGCCCTGGAAAGAGGAAATTATAGAGGTATAAAGCTTTTAGATCAGATAATGAAGGTAATGGAGAGAGTTTTAGAAGGTATGAATAGAGAAAGAGTGAATATTGTTGAGATGCAGTTTGGGTTTATGCTAGGTAGGGGGACCACTGATGCCATATTCATTGTTTGACAGCTTCAGGAAAAATATATTGGTAGGAGAAGGGATTTTTATTTTGTTTTTGTTGATTTGGAAAAGGCCTTTGACAGAGTCCCTAGAGAGGTGGTGAAGTGGGCAATGAGAAAGCTTGGCTTGGAGGAGTGGCTGGTTAGGGTGGTTATGGCCATGTATGTGGGTGCTCACACCCAGGTGAGAGTGAATGGAGATTTGAGTGATGAGTTTTCTGTGAATGTTGGTGTGCATCAGGGGTCAGTCTTGAGTCCCATGTTGTTTATCATGGTACTCGAAGCCCTTTCACGTGACTTTAGAAACGGACTCCCGTGGGAGTTGTTGTATGCTGATGATTTGGTGTTGATTGCAGAGAATGAAAGGGAGGCAGAGGAAAGGTTTAGGAAGTGGAGAGATGGTATGGGGCAAAAGGGTTTAAGGGTAAATGCAGATAAAACAAAAGTGATGATATCTAGGGTTGGTGGCGGTACTGTGAAAGACGAAGGAGAATGGCCATGTGCAGTTTGCCACAAGGGCGTGGGAAGTAATTCCATCTTGTGCGGTGTGTGTGATAAATGGGTGCATAAGAGATGTAGTGGTATCAGAGGTAGACTGCGAGATAATGCTGATTTTATGTGTACGGCGTGCCGGGGTGAGCAGGTGGAGATTGTCAGATGTGAAAGGATTTAACTTGCGGGTGAATCTCTTGAGTGTGTGGAAGAGTTTTGTTATTTGGGAGACATGTTGTATGCTGGAGGTGGGGTGAGAAGTGGTTGGAAGAAGTTCAGGGAGCTCTTGCCTCTCTTGACATTGAGAGGGCTCTCCCTACGTGCTAAGGGGTCGTTGTATGCAGCATGTGTTAGGAGTGTACTGCTGTATGGCAGTGAGACCTGGGCAGTGAGGGAGGAAGATATTCGCCGGCTCAGACATACAGAAATGACAATGATTAGGTGGATGTGCAGTGCGTCCCTGCGTCCAAGGCCTGGAGGGGCTGGGTTTACAATGGAAGAGTTGAGAGGTAGGATGGGACTGGAGTGTATTGGTGTTGTGATGAGGAGAGGTAGTTTGAGGTGGTTTGGACATGTGGAGAGGATGGGGGGATGATAACTGGGTGAGGAAGGTGAGAAGTATTAATACTGGGGGTGGGGTTATGAGGGGTAGACCGAGAAAGACATGGGACCAGGTCATTAAGTGTGACCTTAGGGTTAAGGGACTGAACAGGGAGGCTGCAATGGATCGTGCAGCGTGGAGAGCCGCCATTAGGTGACCAAGGCCGACACATGCAAGCATGTTGGAGCCTTTAAAAATGCAACGATATATATATATATATATATATATATATATATATATATTAAGTTTCCTTCAGTAATAGTAGTTTATTTTCAGTCCAGGCATTAACTTTCTCGTTCAGTAAACTAGCGTAGAGAGCAAAGCTTTCATTGTTATTACTCCAAGTATTTGTACTCATATTCTTATATTAGTAATTATTTACATTTCTATTTTATTTACACTGTGTTGCATACTGTCACTTCCAGTAACTAAGGGCTCCTTTCCCTAGGACCCAGGGTGAACTTGGGACACTGAGGCACTCGTAGTTTATCTCCATTTCCTCCACTGGCTCATCACACGATTCACCAGAAAGATTGTAGTCACTGTCCATCATTATCATGGATAAATTAGCCACTTCACGCTCCACAGCAGAGTCACTTAGTTCTTTACCCTTCCCACACGAGGTTTAATAGGGGTATAGGTCACAGGGCCCTCTAGAAGCGGCGGAAATGGAGGGGCGCGAGTGCTACGTGCTTTCATCTCAAGAGACAACACTGAACTGAATGACGAGGCGGATATGAGGCCACCAAGGGTTGACAACATCAGCGAGGTGACAGCTGCTAATTTATATGCTATGAAATGATTGACAGGAAATTAGGTAGTTTCAGGTGAATGTAAATATCACTTAGGCTTCTCCCTTCCTTTCTTATATATATTTTTATTATGAGAACAGGTCATACAGCACATTTCAAGGGGAAATAAACAGGGAAAATTAGCGAACGAGTGCACGTGGGGTGTTGCCAGGTGATAATTAGCCAATTCCAAGTGTATGGCACTATCAATTACCTTCTTTCTTTTTATATATATTACATTGTATGAGAATAAGGCATAGGGCTCATTCCAATGGATGAAGTGAGTGGAAAAATCCTGGCAAGATTTGACTAGCGGGCGCGGCTGGGGCAGGCGGGAGAAGAGGGTAGTGGAGGGGAGGTAGGGAGGGGAGTCAAGAACGGGAAGAAATGGCTAAATTGTCAACAATGGATGGAAGTACAGATGGCAATAGCAGCGCTGACTATTGTTAGACACTGGCAGTACTGACAGATGATACAAGCAACCACTTTAAAGCCTGGGCGAATTCAGAATAACACAGAATCGCAAAAGTGTCGCCCCGCGGTATGATCCATTGCACCTGAGTGTCACGAAACTGACGCCCCGTGGTTAAGGGGTTAAAGATGGTCAGTTGGAATAAACTGCCATCCAACAAGCAGCCATGACATCCAACGTTTACATACATGAATTTACATCTTGCATCCATGCAGGCAATGAGAACTATGCTAAAGAAACCACTGTAGTTAAAATATTCACTGCCACTTCCTAGGGCGCACTGCTCACTGATGTGCTTTCCGTCCACCGCATGTACACAAAGTAGATAATTTTACATTTGCTGGAAAAGGGATGCAACACCCTTCCAACCCTCATCATGCCTAGATACCTGAAATAAAAATACCACAGGTCGCTATGATTATCATACAAACTCAACTAGTTTCTGACATACCTGTTTGCAACTCTCTCTCTCTCTCTCTCTCTCTCTCTCTCTCTCTCTGTCACTCACACACACACACACACACACACACACACACACACAGTGGGAATCAGAGATAGCAGACGTGCGACGTCGACGCTCCGTACTGAACCAGCATGGCCAGTGACATTACTTAAATTAGTACTCTGTGCTTTTAGTATTGCAAAATGGACACATACTTTAATAAAGCAAATTTGGAAAAGAAAAAGGATAAAGGCAGAAAGCAAGATGATGATTTCTACCAAGAACTGGTTGAAGTGGAGACTCACAATAGACTGGTTGAACGTGTACACAAACTAGAAATGGCTTTCAAAAATGAAATTGATGAAATAAAGAAGCAGATACACTTGCAAAAGGAAGAAATAGAAAAACTAGGAAGGGAGGCCAACAAGAAAGACACAACCATCAGTGAACTAACAGTGGAATTGAGTACACTTAGGAAGAAAATGAGTGAAATGGCAAGTACAGTAGTCAATCACGAGAGTGTAATGGAAGAGTTCAAAAATGATACAGAGACAATTAGGCAAGTAAACAGTCTGATAGACCAAAGCAGTGATATTGAGGAGAAGATAACACAGGTGAATGAAGCTGTGCAAAGCTACAAAAATGATGTGGAAACCACGTATGCTGAAATGGTGAATGTAAAGAAAGACTTAGAAACAAGGGTGGAGGAAAAAAGCATTAAACAGGAAGTGAAAAGAATAATCCAAAACAATCCAAAGTTAGTCAGAGATTCAGTAGATATAACCAAATCTATAGTAATCACTGGTATAGAAGAGGAAGAAGTAAAAAACAAGATCACAAGAGACAAAAAGGAGATGGCAAATGTAATGAGCTTACTGAAAGAAGTATCAGAGGAAATCTGTAGTAAAGACATATAGGAACACAAAAGGTTAGGGAAATACGAGAAAAGCAAGACAAGACCTCTAAAGGTGACTTTCCAGAGTGTAAACACTGTGGAGGAGATACTAAAAAATGCAAAGAATCTTATGGAAAAAGAGGAGTTCAAAAATGTATGGATAAAAAGATGCCTAACACAAGAGGAACTGGAATTACTGAAAGAGAAGAGGGAGGAAGCAAAAACAAAAAATGAGGGAAGATCAGAAGACGAGAAGAACAAAATTTTTTACAAAGTAAGAGGATTGCAGGTACGAAAGTGGTACACAAACAGGAGGGAATAAAAAGGAGGAAGGTAGTAGAATCATGTCATGACAAGTATATAAACAAGATGATAAAGTTGATGTACTCAAATGTGGATGGAATGGTATCTAAATTACTAGAGATGAATGATTATGTCAGAGAAAATGAACCACAAATAATATGCCTAACTGAAACAAAATTAACACCAAGGATATCTAATGACATACTAAACTTAGAGGAATACAATATATGGAGAAGAGACAGAAATTTAAAAAAAGGAGGAGGAATTATTATATTAACTAAGAAAAATCTAAAAGTCAATGAAATTAAATTAGATATACCATCACAAGTAGAAATGATTGCAGTAGAGATCAACACATCTGAAGGGAAAGTAATTGTAGCCAATTTGTACATGCCACCCAGGTCAAACACATGGGAAAGAGACGAATATGAGGACCTGGCAGAAAGTACAATTCAGAGTTTATCATTACTACATAAAGTGGAAGAGAAATCAGAAAGAATTATACTAACTGGAGATTTTAATACAAATATAAATTAGAATGCTCTAGATATAATTAACCAAGAAAGCCGTTGGGACCAAAAGGTCCTGGATCTCGCGCAAGAGTTTTTCCTAACGCAACATGTGAGGGAAACCACCAGAAAAAGAGGACTCGATGTACCTTCAGTGCTAGATCTAATATTTACTAGGCAAGAAAATGATATTGACAGTTTAATATATCACCCTCCACTCGGCAAAAGCGATCATGCAGTACTAAATTACAACTTAAGGATAGCATATGACATAGTTAACAGCAATGAAAGTTACAAAAAGAGCCTAAACTATAAAAAGGGAAATTATCAAGACCTAAAGAAGTATTTCCTAGAAGTTGATTGGGAAAATGAGCTTAGAGGACAAGATTTAAATGCTGTATATAAAATATTCTGTGAATTTTATGAAATAGGAGAAGTACATCCCACAGCACAAAGAAGCAGATAAGAAAATACAAAAATGGTTCAATACAGAATGTAAAAAATCAAAAGAAAGAAGAGATTTGTTGTAGAATAGATACAGAAGACACAATAGTGAAAGGGCGTATAGTAATTACAAACAGGCAAGAAACGATTATACAAGAATAAGGAGGGAAGCCCAAAAACAGTTTGAGGAGGATATCATAAATAAAAGTTGTGATCAACCAAAGCTGTTTTACAGCTACATCAGAAGCAAAACCAAAGTAAAAGATAAGATACAATCCATTATGGACGAGGGAATCACTTATACGCAAGAGAAAGATATTTATGAAGCACTAAATAAGAATTTCCAATTAGTTTTTACAGAAGCAAAAATTTTGAGAGGGACTATGTTGAACATGCATGTCCACACATACTACCAGATATACAAATAGCAGAAAAAGTAATACAGGAGGAGTTAAGTAAATTAGACAGAGGAAAAGCAAGTGGTCCTGATGAAATTTCATGTTGGGTACTACGAGAATGTGGAAAGGAGTTAAGTAAACCATTATTTTTAATTTTCAAGAAATCCTTGAGTCAAGGTAAACCACCTGATATTTGGAAGAAAGCAAATATTGTCCCCTTATTCAAGAAAGGAAGTAGACAAAATCCACACAACTACCGACCAGTATCACTGACCAGTGTTGTACGCAAGGTATTAGAAAAGCTTATAAGAAAAGCTTGGGTAAATCATCTAGAAGAACACAGTATGATAACAGAAAGACAGTTTGGTTTCAGAAAAGGAAAATCATGTGTTACTAATCTGTTGAGCTACTATGACAGAGTAACAAACACAATACAGGAAAGAGAAGGATGGGTGGACAGTATCTATTTAGATTTCAAGAAAGCTTTTGACACAGTACCACACCAAAGACTTTTATGGAACCTATACCATCAAGGAAGAATTCGAGGCAAACTGTTTTGTTGGATGCAGGATTTTCTCATAAAAAGAGAAATGAGAACAGTACTAAGAGAAAACTACTCATCATGGAAAGAAGTGACTAGTGGAGTACCACAGGGTTCAGTGCTGGTACCAATCATGTTTTTAGTGTATATAAATGATATAAACAGTAACACTGGAAATGAGAGCTATCTGAATATGTTTGCAGATGATGCAAAAATACAAAGGAGAATTACTAACAGATTCTTGTAAAGAGCTACAAGAAGAATTAAATAAACTTCATGAATGGAGTAATACATGGCATATGGAATTCAATGTGGACAAGTGTCATGTAATCAAGTTTGGTAAAAGTGGAAAAAGACCTGATTGGGATTATAAGTTAGGAAATAAAACCCTATACACATCAGAAACAGAGAAGGACCTAGGTGTGATTATCAATAACAGGCTATCTCCGGCTGACCACATCAGCGAGAAGGTACGGAACATGTATACACTGCTTGCAAATATGAGAATAGCATTCACATACATAAATGAAGACATGCTAAGAAGGATAATAACATCATTCATTAGACCAACCCTGGAATATGCATCAGTAGTCTGGAGTCCTCATCTCAAAAAACACATAGACAGTTCAAAGGGCCGCTACAAGATGGATACCAAGCTTAAGGGACCTAAGCTACGAAGAAAGACTAAATAAACTGAATCTATCAACACTACAGGAGAGAAAGAAAAGAGGTGACATGATAATGCTATATAAGTGCATATCAGGGAAGAAGAAAATAGACATAAATGATTACTTAACATATGGAGAAGCATCAGCAAGAGGACACCAAAAAACTGCATAAGAAGAGAGGTGATAAAGACATAAGGAAATTCAGTTTCCCAAACAGAGCAATTGATCAATGGAATGCACTACCAAATGAAATAGTGTGTGCTTGACTCATTCCTGCAAATATACAATTAGGTAAGAACAATTAGGTAAGAACACACACACACAAACACACACACACACACACACACACACACACACACACACACACACACACACCTGGAACAACAGAAAAGGATACAAATTGTTTCGAGTGATCTTATCTATTCTTCACAACATACAGTACCTCCCCATAAGGTAACGTGACAACACAACACAACACACTGACAGTATAACCGAATGCAAAAAGACCTACCATGCCATAAGGAGTGCTATAAAAAACTCATTAGTCCCTTGCATGAATAACAATCCACGAAGGTTTCTAAGCAGGTTCGATAATTACAGTATAAGAATATAATCCACCTATATAAATCTTACTCTTTCAGACCATGGTTCACGGCCAGTCCACGTCTACTGCTAGTGCAAACTATGTGGAGGAAAAGACTGAAGT
Source organism: Coenobita brevimanus (assembly GCF_032717465.1). Taxonomy (NCBI): domain Eukaryota; kingdom Metazoa; phylum Arthropoda; class Malacostraca; order Decapoda; family Coenobitidae; genus Coenobita; species Coenobita brevimanus. The sequence goes on from NC_136971.1 coordinate 27,101,701, forward strand.
GGCAAAAGCCCCAGAGGAAGCACACGTGGATAGCCGTTGTGGAAATGATGTGGGTCCTATCATCATGCAATCAAGGCACCCCAACAAGAGGAAACAGGATGCCATGGTAGAGGAGGTGTATACAGTAGTGTTATGAAATCGCTTCAAAACCAGCATAACCAATGGGATTAATATAAAATATTTGGAGATCTTGTTGCTTTCAACTCTAAGAATCTAAACACACATGCCAGGAACACAGCACAGAGCTGCTCAGGTAGAGGTGGGTCTGAGAGACCCACACCCCTGTCCCATTTTCTAGTTCATTAACTTCTAAATACCCAGGAGCATTGTTCTTTTCAGAAGCTACCTAACTTTGTGTATCCATGCAAGGGGTGAGGGAGTTCCTTCGAGCTCTTTCTCCGTTCCAGCAATATTAGGGTATATGAGTAGACTGTAGCACCAGTCGAGCAGGGCAGTACTCCCAAGGTGGATGGAGAGCTGATGACAGTGTGAGCTGGAGCTCCTGTTTCATCAGGCCTCGGGACTAGGCCCCGACCATCCCCCTTTGCTGAACTTTTTCAGTGTCTCAGTAACCCAGAGAGTAGGCCAGCATGCTCTCCAATACAGATTTCTCTATCAACACCAAACTACATGCACAGTACACACTACACTTCCTTTTCCATAATTGAAAAAAAAAAAAAAAAAAACATGGCAGCTCAACACGTGGCCTCGGAGTCCCCAGGGGGGGGACCATAAATGCCCCCATCTTCCGCCCCTCTACCGGTGACGACTCAAGCTGCCTGGAACCACTTTCTGACTCTCTTCTTCTTCCTTTCTGCAACATTCGCTGCCTTTCCTCGAACTTTCACTTTGTTGAGTTCCACCATTCCTTCTCTAAACATCACCTTCTTTTTCTTACCGAGACTCAGCTGTCTGAGGCAACTGACAGCAAACCCTTTTCTGTATCCTCCTACTTTCTCTATACTCATTTCAAAGCCAAAGATGGCTGGCGTGTATATATACGCAACGACTTATTTTGCTCTCGTGTTCCTGAACTCGATTCTTCTGAATTCTCTAAACTCTGCCTTCGGCTTTCCTGTCATTCTCTGACTAAATATATCTGCACTGTTTACTTATCTCCTAATTCTACTGACTGTCAAATATTCTTCGACTATCTTACTTCTACGATGGAACACATTCTGTTCATTTCTCCTGTCTCTGAAATCTCCGTTCTAGGAGATTTCAATGTTCACCACCACCTTTGGCTCTCCTCTACTTTCACTGATCCACCTGGTGAACAAGCCTAAACCTTTTCTATCCTTAATGACCTAGATCAGCTGGTACAGCACCCTACCCGTATCACCGACTGCCTTGGAGAGAGCTCCAACATATTTGACCTCTTCCTTACAACCAATCCTTGTGCTTACACTGTTAATTTTTTCTCTCCGTTAGGCTCCTCCGATCACAGCCTCATCACTTTAACCTGTCCTATTGCTCTGGTATGGCCTCTGGACCCTCCAAAGAAACGTTGTCTGTGACACTTTGGAGCTGAAGATTGGGAGGCCCTCAGGCAGTACTTCTTTGATTTTTCCTGGAATGATTATTGCTTCCATGGGTGGAAGCCATCTGAGTGTGCCATGCGCATAACAGGGGTTATTTTCTCGGGCATGGAAGCATACATTACTTTCTCATATCCTTTGACTAATGGAAGAAAGCCTTGGTTTAATCACACTTGTTCTAATGCTGTCCACAACAAGGACAGGACCTTTAAAAGGTACCGGAGCCAACCCACTCCTGAATCGCATCTCTCATACGTTTCGGCCCGGAATCGTGCTAAGCCTGTTCTTCACTGTGCTAAAAATAATTTCATCCGTACTAAATGCTCTCAACTCTCCAACTCGAATTCTTCCTGCTCCTTCTGGCACCTTGCAAAAAACCTTTCTAACAACTTTATCTCATCATCCTTCCCTCCCTTTATCTACTCTGATGGCTCTGTAGCTATTTCTTCTACTGATAAAGCAGATCTCTTTGCTCAGACTTTCTCCAGTTCCATCTTAGTCGATTCCGGTGTTGTTCCTCCATCACTTCCCCCCTCTGACTTCCTCATGGCTGACATTAAAATTTCTTCAGCTGATGTATTTTCTGCCATCAGAGGCCTCAATACTAATAAGGCATATGGGCCTGATGGAGTCCCTCCTGTTGTTCTCAAGGACTGTGCTTCTGTCCTTACACCCTGCCTAGAAAAACTCTTTCGCTTTTGTGTATCAACTTGTACCTTTCCTTCTTGCTGGAAGTTTGCTCTCATTCAGCCAGTCCCAAGGGAGGGTGACCATTCCCAACCCTCTAACTATCGTCCAATTGCTTTAACATTCTGTATCTCAAAAGTTTTTTAATCAATTCTTAATAGAAAAATTTTAAAGCATCTTTCCTATCACAACCTTCATTCCGATCGTCAGTATGGGTTCCGTTAGGGACGCTTTACTGACGATCTTCTCACCTACATTTCAGACTCCTGGTCATCCTCCTTTCGGGACTTTGGCGAAAGCTTTGCCATTGCACTTGCCATCTCAAAGGCTTGCGACCGAGTCTGGTATAAATCTTTGATTTCCAAACTGCCCTCTTACGGTTTCTATCCCTCTATCTGTGCCTTCATCTCTAGCTTCCTTTCTGGTCGTTCTATAACGCTGTTGTAGACGGCCATCGTTCTTCTTCTAGATTTATCAACAGTGGTGTTCCTCAGGGCTCTCTCCTATCACCAACTCTCTTCCTTTTATTCATCAATGACCTTCTAAGCTGTACATCTAACCTTATCCACTCATACGCTGATGACTCCACCCTTCATCTTTCCATTAAGTTCCCGCAACGTCCATGTCAGTAGTTACTTCAAGAAACGAGGGATTAGGCTATGGCACACCTAATGTCTGACTTGGCTCGCATCTCTGACTGGGGTAAAAATAATCTGGTTGTTTTTAATGCATCAAAGGCTCAGTTTTTACACCTATCATCCTGACAAAATCTTCAACAGGTATACCCACTAATGGTTAATATTACCCAGCTTAATCCTGCATCATCCTGGAACATGCTTGGGGTTTCATTTACTCGGGACTTATCTTGGAAAGATCATATTACATCTCTTGTAAAATCTGCTTCCAAGAGATTAGGTGTGCTAAGGCGACTCCATTCCTTCTTTACCCCTGCACAATTGTTGACTCTATACAGGGGTTTTATCCGCCCCTGTGTGGAGTACAACTCTCTTGTGTGGGGAGGCTCTCCACATACAGCTCTTTTCAATAGGGTGGAGTCAAAAGCTTTTTGTCTCATTAACTCTCGTCCTCTTACTGACTCCTTTCAGCCTCTGTCTCTTCACTGCACTGTTGCATCTTTATCTCTTTTCTATGGCCACTTCAATGGTTAATGCTCTTCTGAACTGTCTGCATGCAAGTTCTCCACCTCTACGACAGGTGCGTATCACCCGTCTAGGAGCAAACTCTCATCCCTTTTCTGTCCAACTGTGTAATGCAAGAGTTAACCGTTACTCCCAGTCCTTCATTTATGCAACAGGCCAACTCTAGAACTGTCTCCCTCGGGTTGTGTTTCCTGCTTGCTATGATCTCCAGTCTTTCAAACGCAGTGTGTCCAGGCATCTCGAAATGATCGGACCTTGAATTTGGTTCTCTCTTTTATTTTGTTTTTTTCTTGGAAGGAACAATAATTGCGGGGTTGCTGCCTTTGGTTCCTTCTTCTTCGCATTAAAAAAAAATTAGATGGGTATGTGAGACCCACGGGTACCTGAGTTGTGTCAGATATTTTGTTCTCCCTGATTGCAGATATGAATACAATGTCTGGCATTCCCTCTTCACACTATCCCATACCAAGCTATGGGACCACTCAACCAACCATCCAGATTTTTTTTTATTTTCTTTTAGCGGGCAAAAATTTATTTACTGTTTTCTCTAAAGTTTTATTTTAAAAATCTGTTAAAAATATAAAAAGAAATGAACCGTTATTTTTTTCTTACATGATTGCGTTGTGGAAACATTAAATATGTTACTCTATGTTCAGTATTAGAATAAAGGAAAGATAAACATTTTTCTCGAATTTTTATATTTTGGGGTCTGAGAGACCCACGTCTACCTGATATGCAACATGCACCAACCTATACCTGAGCAGGGCTAACACAGAATATATTATTTAGCTCAGAACAAGGTCAGCATGACCACCGTTTGAACCCCGTCAACGGACACATACACCCATACCATCGCCGGCCACAGCTTACTCTTATGATGTATCCATGCAGCAATAACAACACACCCTAGGGACAGATAAAATGATATACTTAGCTACACTCTTCAAAATGTATGCACCCATGGTGTTAATAAAGTATGAGAAAAAAATAGCCTTTTGAAATCCCAAACACTACTGAGTTTTATTTTTTCGTTTTTTTATTTAAGTAAGATACAAGTTAATAAGTTGGTTTGGTAGAATAGGTTACAGTCATTCAGTTCTGTATGGGAGAAGTTGATATGGATTGAGTTATTTTTAACAATCACACAACGGGCTATTATTGAAAACCACCTGTTTATCTAGACCAGACTTTAACGTAATCACCATCAGGCACTATACTGGAGATGGACTCCTTTGACATGTTGAACGTGGTAGTGAGGCTGCGGTAGGAAGCTCTTGTAGCCAAGTAACGTAGGGTCACTCTGAGACGATCTGAAGTCATTACTGGTTTTCTAAACCTAATGTCGGCTTTAGCTATGTCAGGTCCGATTTTATTAAACAGTGTCTCAAAGTCGGATCTTGACATACGGAAACAATTTCGAAAGCTCAACTGTCGTTCACTTTTGTAGACAGCAGTCCCATGTCACCGTGAATCATATTCATGAGATAGTGCTTGTCTGTGTTGCATCTGCGTCTGAGTGATGGCTGCATCCAAAAGCATCAAGGGTTGTCCTTTCCTCTTCCACACAGTATCACAGCTGCAGCTGCGGCACCAGCCGACATTGCGCTGAGTGGTGTCTCAGACATGTGTGGACTGCATTTTCACTTCATGTCTGTTTACAGCTATGGCTTTGGCCATAATATTGCAACAAACATTGTTTCACACTTGTGTGTCACATTATGCTAGCATGCATCTCACATGTCTCATGCATGTCTTTAACAGTGTTTCGGGCAAGTGTGGCCAGGCCTTAACACAGACTAATGCAGGTACACAGTAATATCATAAATTGCATCAGTAACAAAAAAATTTATTTATTTATTTATTTTTAAGAATAAGTCTCAGGTCAGGGTCACATGCCAAAGTTAACTGAAACAGTATTTATCGCTTTTACACCAAATAATGTGGATGGGTTCAGGGTGGAGCAAAGATAACGTTGAGAAAAATCAATCAAAGGTCAAGGTCACAGGATGATGTCAAAATCAAGGTCACAGGACAAGGTCAACACAAACAACTTTGAACTGATGTGGACCAAACTTGGCAGAAGGGTTAAGGATCAGGCACAAAATAAATAAAGTAATTCAATTTTGAGAAACCAGTCGAAGGTCAAGTTTGGCCCTTAGATCAAGAATGCTGGAAGCAGGTTTTGCAGTCTCAAAGCTAGTTGTAAAGCCTTTATATTAAAGAAGATACAGTATTCTTGCTTCATCTTCTTCCCTGTATAAGCTCTAAATAAACCATGACAAGCATCCTGTTAGTGAAGAATTTCAGTCCAAGTTTTGGTCAAGAGCTCTTGAATTATAGTTCCAGCAGCAGTAATTAATCGTAGTCAGTGGTGATTTACACTCCCCACCTCTCCATCTATAGCTACGCTGACTTTTGTAGAATGGTAATCTTCCATCTATAGCAGCAGTAATTTCGTGACCAGTGAATTACAGGTGTGGCAAAATAGCGTCATAGAATATTAATTTACTCATTAAATATTTGGGTTTAAAATGATGCCATGAAACATATGCTGGACACGTAGAACATAAGGAATTGAAGTGCAGTCTAAGAATAAAGTCCTCGGACTTAGGAAATTTGTCAATTAAGATATGGCGCCCAAATCTTTGCTAAGAAAGGGACGGAGTTAACATTTATACTAAATGCTCCAAACTCTCCAACTCGAATTCATTCCACTTTTTCTGGCACCTTGCCAATAATCTTCTAACAACTTTACCCCACCATCCTTCCCTCCTCTTTTCCACTCTGATGGTTCAATAGCTATTTCTTATAGTGATAAAGCAGAACTCTTTGCTCAGACATTCTCCTCCAGTTCCACCTTAGACAATTCCGGGGCTGTGCCTCCATCACTTCCACCCTCAGACTTCCTCATGGCTGACATTAAGATTTCTTCAATTGATGTATTTTCTGTCATCACTGGCCTCAATATTAACAAGGCATATGGGCCTGATGAGGTCCCTCCTGTTGTCCCCAAGAACTGTGCTTCTGTGCTTACACCTTGCGTAGGTAAACTCTTTAGCCTTTGTCTGTGAACTTGTACCTCTCCTTCTTGCTGGAAATTTACTCTCATTCAGCCTGTCTTAAAGAAGGGTCACCATTCCCAACCCTCTAAGTATCGTTCAACGGTTTTAACATTCTGTATTCCAAAGTTTTCAAGACTTAAGAGAAATATTTTAAAACATCTTTCCTATCACAACCCTCTTTCTGGTTTTCAGTATAGGTCTCGCCAGGGATGATCCACTGGTGATCTCATATACCTTTCAGACTCCTGGTTGTCACGAATTTACTAGTTCATATTATTATTATGGCAATTCGTGACATTGTATCATTATTATGGGAACGCTTGAACAATGTTGAAACCTATAGAACTTTGCTCAGTCAGTTAAGCACTTGCGTTGTACTCAGATTCGAAACAGAATTTTCATGACATTCGTCACTGCTTCGTAAGTGACTGTCTTTATGTATAGACAGTGTTTTTTACTGAGTGATATTTTTGTATGTAATTATCATTCCCATGCCTTGCCTCTCTAGCCATTAAGTTAAGCCACGCCCATTTCTTATGCCCCTGTACCCAGCATGAGAACATTAATCAGTGTTGAACTGTCATGGAAGCAAGGTGTCGTGAGTAGTGTAGAGAAACAAGACCTCCATCGTAGTGGCAACAGTCTCTACCAGTTTTACGATTCCCACATCTCCCCATCGAGTTCGTGATCAGCGGCAGTGGATGTCAGCAAGCGAATCGTAGTGCCTCGAGTAGCAACAGACAGATGCCCAACCTCTTCACAGCTACGGCCCCATTTTCCTCCACTGACCAGTATTTTAAATCTTTGTTTTTCTAGGCTTAAGATTATGTAGCTAATTGTTTGAGTGCATGAGTGAGTGTATTTCCTTTGCTCTGATATTTTGAATTCACTTTGAGATTCTTGTAGCATAAATTTATTTAGTTGTAATTAACCCTTTCTCCCCGTAGGTCTAATTATTAGGCCTGCCCCCCTATGCGGCTGGTTTAATTAAATATTTTCAGTATTATTTATCATATATAAACTGCCTAAATGAATAGGATGCTTATTCCATAACGTAAAATCTACGCTTCTCATGTGTGGAGGCAACCAGTCAAGTGGGGGAGTTATATCAGACCGAGGCAACAGGGCCGTGACCATGCTGCCAGATGGACAACGAAACCACTTGTTTCTAAACATAATACTATTTATTTTGGTACATAAATACTTCCTCGGCATTGTTTAGTATACTGTTTGCAAATAAGAAATGTTTGCAAAAAAAACAACATTTAAAACTGCACTAATAATTGTGGCCACCCATGCGAACAAGTTAGTGTGGAATAGTCCCACATGCACCAGTATTTTCATTGAAAAAGTACTGAAAGAGATTAGAGCTGGGGTACCAGTTGTCAACATAGGGTACATGTGCTTTTTGTAAATGAGGAGTCAGTAATGTTTTGACAACAAAGCCACTAACGCCTAGCTGCAAATCTTGTACTATCTCTGTTTCTTTTCCAATATACACAGTGAAGTCTGAAATGTATCCACTGTCACAATCACATAGTACAAACAGTTCTACTCCAGACTGATGACGTTTTATTGGAATAAGCTCTCTGAAGTTTAGGCGACCTCTCCACTTCATCAAACTCTCATCCACACAGTTCTTGAAAGAGTCTGAACGTGGTCTTGAAAGAAGTGTGTATTTCCTCCAAAACTGGTCTTATTTTCTGTAGTTTATCACCTTCAGCACGTCTAGTGTTGTCAGTGAAATGCAACACCGGTAATATTTGAAGAAATCTGTCACGAGGCATCAATTTTCCAAAAGTTTTCTGTTCATACACTTCATTTTTTGACCAATAGTCATTTATTCTGTTCTTGTTGTGGGACATGAGCATCATGGGGGAGGAGGTGGCAGAATCGGTAAAGAGGAGGTCTGCGGTACCATTGGACCCAGGTTCGAATCCCAGCTGGGGCAGGGAACAGTTTAAGCATTTGAATGTCTAAAAAAGCAGATTTTTCTGATCTACCAAATGACCCGGCGACATGTCATAAAAGTACCTCTGCTAATACCAGGACACCAGTCTGAATGAGAAAGCTCCAACATGTACAGTATTCAATATGGATGGTGGGTGTTAGCTTCAAAGTGGTGACATGTGGAAGTGTGTAGGAAGACTACTGGGCCCCAAGGAGGATGACTGGGACTTGGGAATAGGCCCTGAAGCCTTTGACCGGAGTTGGACATGTAAAAAATAACAAATATGTAAAAGAACAGGTACAGACGTCAGAATAAGTTTGTTTCCTTTTCCGTGGACTAAGGTGTTTGAAACACTGCACGGTGGACAGCTATCCCCTCCTCCTCCCTTCCCCATAGTCCCATACTCCCATCCAACCCCCCCACTTTTCTCTCCAACCCCACAACCCGGTCCCCTCCATACTCTAGCTCACAGTCAGCCAGGGGTTACTGTATTTCTTGCACCTCTCTAATTACGTGTAATGCGAACAACTAATAAAGGAATAGTACAGTATATATCATAAACTAAGTTAGGAAAAGGTTTACTACACTGAGAGAGAGAGAGAGAGAGAGAGAGAGAAATCTGCTATGATTAACCCGCCGAGTGGCAGTGCCGTTTCAAAATGGTCTAACAAAAATCTGCAGTCAGTACCAGTGCCGTTTTAAAATGGTTTAAAATTAAAACATTCACTGTCACCACATTTTTCAGGATTCACGGGGAAAAATTGGCAAGCATGTATGTTAACTGTTCCTCTATCATGCCCCAGGCAGTCAAGGCCATACACCCACTCACTCCCCCCCTCACACTCGCTCTGCTTCATTCTGCCTGTTCCTCACCCAGTGTTGTACATAGTGAAGGTATGTTGTAAATATTTTCACGTAAGTGAAGGGACTATACATAGTGAAATCAAGTTGTAAATATTTTCATGTAAGTGTAAGAACTGTACATAGTGATGTCAAGCTGTAAATACCATCTTGTAAGTGCCAGGACTGTTCATAGTGAAGTCAGGTCGTACCTATCTTCAAGTAAGTGTAAGACAATGAATTCACAGTAAGAGAGAACCACAAATTGTGACAGATGCTGAAGTAATAAGTAATCAGAAAAGTGTAGTGGACCTTGCTATACCTTCCCAACATACATACCTGAGTCTACCATACATAGAAAACGGCTTTCTCTCACCTACGTGGTGAGCATGAGAGAACAGGAATACCTGTATATGAGTATGCAGGACTCAATAAAATCCATTTCTGAGCATTGGTGAGTACTTTAATGGTGAAATTCGTTGTTTTCACATCAAAATCTATCATTTTAGCCAATAACAAAAAGGTCAAAAAATGGCCGGCACAAAGGTGACCAACAGGGCTAAAAATACCTCGCACGCGGCAAATTAAATATTGCGGTAGTAGACCTCTCTCTCTCTCTCTCTCTCTCATACACACACATACACACCCACATATAGCATACACTGCTGATCTATGACCATTAGGATATAGCACCTTATCAGTCACAGTGACGTCAATAATTTCCGTTGGTTAGGACAAGGGTGTGGGTGTGGTTGGAGCTGTCGCACAAAACCTCAGAATGGGTCCCTGTCTGTTCATCACACCTGCGGGCATAGCTATATGCCCTTATATCATCACCAGCCAGGATCAAGCACACACACCCTTCCGCTCACTGCTCTAGTTTTCCCTACACTGACAGTGTGCAGTGTTGCCAATGTAGCTCAATAACCGCTAGATCTAGAAATAATTACTCCCGACTAGCAGAAAATATTACATCGAGTGACATGAATGTTAACTACTTTAGTAGAAATTAAGTCTTCCTATTCTATACTGGAGGGGGTGCACCCATTTACCGATAAGGCTTCCAGCATTTTATGCTATATAGCAATAATCTAGTGATTTTGAGGACTAATTTAGCAGACTGTTGTGTGTATGTATTGGTAATGCTGACTATTTCAACAGCTGATGCTATCCCCCAAGCCCGAATCTCTATACCTATGTCACTCCTTCCACCTCTGTCAAAGTAACCAGTAACTCCCCAGTATATAAGATAAGCAATACGACTCCGTGGATCTCCAGAACTGCTGCAGCCATTTGGATATCGAAATAGATATCTGGTGCCAGAAATTGCATTGCAATAACTTGTACACACTCTGTATATACAGTATATATATATATATATATATATATATATATATATATATATATATGTACCCCCTCCACAATATGTCTACCCCCGATGTATATATGTACCCCCCCCAATGCATACATGCCCCCATTAAAATTGCTGACCTAGCACGCTTTCCCACGCCTGAACGAAGGCGGTAGCATCAGTTCTTAGCAGGCAGCCAAGACGGGCAGACTATTTTACTGGGAGCTTGTAATAAACTCCTTATCTAGCTGTTTGTACACGGAGTTTCTATCACCAAAGTATTGCAAGTTACATTTGGTAGCAGTGGTGTTTCGAACCATCAGATTCTGACCGCCTCCTTGGATTTTTAGTGATACCACAAGATACACAACGTCTCACATCTGCCAGCCTCGCCCCTCCTCAGTGCCTCTAGTGGTGTAATACCTGGCTGTGCTTTCCGAGTGTACAATTTTTCTCACCAGTGCTCACCTCTCAACGAACCCCAACCACACGCCTTGTTCCTGACCGCAAATGTCGCCGTCGCCGACCTACGCACCTGTTGCACCTGTTCCCAGCACCTGTTCCGAACTCATCATATCTCCTGCCCCCATGGTGCCACTTATCACTGTCTGCCCACTGCCTGCCCACCACCATTCTCTGCATTTGCAACTTACCAGCTCTACACCTGCCTTGAACCAACATCTGCCCTCACAACCCACCACTGGCCCCATCGCCGCACCGCCCTGCTGTCACCCGCATCTGGTCTGCATTATGGAGCCTCCTAAGACCGCCACTCCCTGCCGGTGATTCATCGCGGCGTCTCTTCTCCTCTCTGCCCAGCTGTCTCTCCACCGCCGCCCTGCCCCGCCCCAGCCCAGCTACGCCCAGCCACCCCTGCACGTCATACATCTCGCCATTCCCGTCTCTACTGTGTAACTATAGTATATCCCTTACCTTTCTATAGAGATTATCCTCGATTTTCTCTACAGATTGGATATTGTAAATATTCCATCTCATTTCCATTACCCCGTTTTCATCTTCACCTACGTTATTTATAATTCATCTCATCCTTCGCCTTTTATTTAAACCATCCATCCCCGCACCTTCATTCATTTTCACACCTACTCGAGTATTCCATTCTCTCATTGTTATATTATACATTTCCACCTACGTATCCATCTTCATCCTTTCATTTTCCATTGCCGCATTAAATGTCATACTTTCCATGTCAACCGCTTAACACCAGCCCTCTCGACCCAGAAATATCACCTGATCATACCCCGTCTGCTGACTCTAACACAATCACTCATTTACGAAGTGGCAAAGAGTACCACCGCCCTGTACCTGAGACTCCCGTTTCACTTCCCGCAGAATCACTTCCTACCCATCCTACACTCGTAAATCCAGATACCTCCTCCTCTACTCCTGCCTCTACACTCCCTTCTTCTTCCTCTACTCCTTCCCCTGTCGTTCCCTATCCTGCCTCCCTTCATACCCCGTCTTGCTCGCCCTTAACTGCCACTAACCTCTCTCCCTCCCACACCTCTCCTGCCGCCACTTCTACACTTCCAGCCATGGCCAACCCTCCACAGTCTATCTATCTCGATGATGCCAATCGTCCCAAATTTACCGGCCAGGACCCAACTTGGTCTGTCTATGATTTCCTCAGAGAAGTCGAAACAGAAATACACAATAGACAAATCACCGATGAATCGCTCAAAGTAGCCTACCTCCTAGGTCACTTGCACCACGGCAAATCGGACATCGGATCCGCGATCCGTGCAGGACATTTCGATAGCATTCGTACCTTTGCTGATTTTTGTACGGAACTCATCAGCCTTTGTTGCCAGCATTCAAATACCGCGTCTCTCATGGGATTCATTAATCTCCTAAACCAACTAGATGAGGACTTGCGAGTCCCAGCGCAATATGCCAAGCTCCGCGAAGCTGCCGCCACCATGAAAGCAGCTAGTAGCGAGATGCTCCAATTACTGGTAGGCACGAAATGGTTAGAAGACAAGAATGGCGTTCCAATCCTTTCACTCACCAACTTTGCTGACTTAATTGGTTACCTGAGATTCCTTGACTGGCTTACTCCTAAACAACGAGAGCTAGCCTTGGAAATCGGTTTCAATCCAGGAGATAAAATTATTCAGGTCACTAAAGCCATTCATGAAAGAACAGGTTCGAACTACACGCGTCAGGGCACCACCCAACCCTTGGCCTCCTCAGTCTGTCACACCTCCACTACCCCAGACCAATCTTGCTCCCGTCCCACCACACGCGGCAGACCTGCCACACATCGTTCTCCTACCGCGGGTCATGATCAATCTAGCGCCCGACATAACAGACAATCTTCGATTCTTTGCTGGCACTGTGGTCATCCTGGACATCGAGCATCCAGTTGTGACCGTACATACAGGCGTCCTCACTCCCAAACCAGACAGCGTACGCCTTCCCGCTCACGTCGTCCACACTGCAAATACCACAAATCAAGCACGACTCACACCACTGAGGAATGTCGTTACCTCAACCGCCAACAGTCGGGGGAAGCACCGCACCCGTATCGGACCAATATCACGTAGAACCAGAAACCCAACTCCCCATCCGCCATGTAGGTCCCATAACATCCTCGGGTATAGTCATTCTCGGAAGCAGTCATGACATACCAAAGTCATTCTTCTTGGACACAGGATCTATAGTAAATCTCATCTCCGAAAATTCCTTACAAATTATTCATCGACATCACAACCATGTCAGTTTCCTAGAACCACCAGACATTCGCCTATGTGGTGTCAAAGGCTCAGAGTTTAAGGTTAAGGGAAGAGTCACCCTTGAAGTCAAACTCCACAGAGATTTGCCGCCTATCCCCATTGAATTTCATGTCACTAATGACTTGCAGTATCCCGCAGATGCCCTTATTGGTTTCTCCACCATGGCACAACACTCCATTGCATTATTACCTGCTTGTGGTAGTATAGACATTTCTAGATTCCCGGTTTACACTATGGAATGTCCCCATCCTGTTCTTCCGATCAAATCAGTCCTTCAATTACCTCTGTCCCTATCACTACCAAAAAGTCCAACCCAGCCCAAACCACCACTATCATCATCTGAGGATACAGAGATCATTCCTTTACTGACTGCGAGCAAGGCCATAAATTCCTCAATGTCTCCCGATACATCATCTCAGCCCTCGAACATGGTTCTTACCTCCTCTCCCGACAACACTATCGCTGACTCAGACATGTCTCAATTACCTACCTCACACAGTCTGAATGATCTTCTCCAACACGCAGAGACGAAACGTGCAGTAACGAATACTTGCACAATTTTGTTACCGCATGAGTTCACCAAAGTCTCTGTTTGTGTTGCTGGTGCGAAAGAAGGAGTGGATGTACTAACCCTACCTGAGACGTGTTGTGTGAATGGCTTGACTTATGAGTCAGTGTGGTGTACAGTCTTAGAGGACAGTTTATGCTACCTGTACTTGCTCAATGTCACAAATGCTCCACTAAAACTTGAAAGTGGTGTAAAGATTGGAGACTTCCTAGTATACCCAGCGGCCGTAAAGGTGTGCCAGGATTCCTCAATTCCAACTATTCAGACTGATGATAGTACGCCAATTGGTGTATGTACTATTAACTCTACGGGACCTGCGCCGACATATTCACCTGATATGCTCTCACATCTCACTTGCACAGATTTCCCAGAAAATACGCCTCAACTCCTCAACCTTCTGACCTCATACAGAAACGTGGTTGCCTTACCAGGTGAACCGATGGGTAGAACAGACCTTGTCAAACATACGATTGAACTACTACCAGGAACTCAGCCGATTTACATACCAGCGTATCGATTTCCTCACAGCCAGAGAAAGCAGACAGATCAAATGGTACAGAACATGTTTGACCAAGACATTATTGAACCCTCCATCAGTCCATGGAATAGCCCACTTTTCTTAGTACCAAAGAAGGACGGCAACCTTAGACCGGTAGTCAACTATCTTAAGGTCAATTCTGTCACCATTCCAGACCGTTTCCCGTTACCTGTCCTCACTGATTTGCTAGAATCCTTTGGTGAAAATAAAGTAGTCTTTTCATCTTTAGACCTCCTCAGCGGGTACTGGCAGGTCGAAATGGAAGAGTCCTCTCGCCCAGTTACAGCCTTTAGCACCTCTTCCGGACATTTTCAGTTTAAGAGACTCCCTTTTGGTCTGAGAAATGCTTCTTCCGTGTTCATGCGACTTATCCATTCAGTCTTCAGCGGTATGATGAGACACTCTCTTTTTGCTTACCTAGATGATATCATTGTTGTGAGTAAATCCATCCCTGATCATTTTACCAAACTCCAGCAAGTCTTTGAACGCCTCCAGCTCGCAGGCCTGAAAATCAATCTCAGTAAATGTGACTTCCTGCAAAAGAAAATCAAATTCCTAGGCCATGTCGTAGATGCACAAGGCATTCATACTAATGAGGATAAAACTAAGGCGATTATTAACTTCCCAGAACCTACCACTACCGAAGCTGTACGAAGTTTCCTGGGCCTCAGTGGCTATTATCGTCGATTCATACGGGATTATGCAAAGATCGCCGCTCCTCTGACCCACTTACTCAAGCAGAATGTGCTCTTTATTTGGACTAACGACCAGTCACAGGCCTTCCAAAAGCTAAAGACAGCTCTTGTAAATGCCCCTGTTCTAGCATTCCCTGATTATACCACACCCTTCCTTCTCTGCACAGACGCCTCAGGCACTGGACTTGGTGCCATTTTGATGCAACTCGATGAAGCATCAAGGAAGCGCGTAATAGCGTATGCTAGTCGCACCCTTACAACCGCTGAACGTAACTACAGTGTCACAGATCTCGAGGCGCTAGCAGTATTCTGGTCCTTGAAACATTTCAGAGATATAGTCTATGGTTATCCAGTGCATATCCAAACAGACCACCTTCCACTATGTGATTTGTTCAAGAATCGCAACCTAACAGGTAGACTAGCTAGATGGTCTGTCATCATCCAGGACTTTAATTCCACTTTTCAATATGTACCAGGCAAGTTGAATGTAGTCGCAGACGCACTCTCACGTCACGTAGCAGCAGCTATAACATCACTGCAGCCTGAAGTAACTGAAAACACTACACTAACGTCAGAAGTTGTTCGAAACTTTCAGCACCAAGACCCCATGTGGTCCAAAGTCATTTATTTCCTAGAATCTGGTGATGCCTCGACCTTACCTACTCTGCCAATATCACTAGATGAGTTCATGCTAAATGATGATCTCTTGTACAGGAAAACACTGCTAACAGGCAAAGATATGCCCAATCACGAAGTACGCCAACTTGTTGTTCCCACTGCCCTGATACCAAAGGTTCTTCATATTGTTCATAATACTCCTCAAGCTTCCCATCCAGGTAAAGACCGATGCTTGCACCAAGCACGTCTCAAATACTATTGGCCAACCATGCGCCGCTATATCAATGCCCACTGTGACTCTTGCCTCTCCTGCCACCGCCACAAAGGATCAACCGTCTTACCAGCACCTCTCTTACAATACCCAATCCCGTCACGACCATGGGAAACTGTCTCAATCGAGCTCTTAAAACTACCTCTCACAGAATCTGGCGCTGAGTACTTGTTCGTAGCGGTCGACCACTTCTCCCGTTACTGTGTCCTCATACCCCTCTCCGACAAGACCGCGAAGAGCATTGCACGTGCCCTTGTAGATCACGTAATTTGCCCGTTCAGTACCCCTCATACCATTCTTACTGACAACGGTACAGAGTTCAACAATAGCCTTCTCAATGAGATCTGTCGCCGCTTTCATATCAGTAAGTTTCAATGTCGTGCCTAACCATCCGGCTTCCAATGGCCTTGTAGAATGCCACAACCGTAAACTCTTAGAGTGCCTCAGACATCTAGGCTCCCATAGTTCGTCCTGGGATGACTGGATTCCCCAGGTGGCATCCTCAATCAATAGCTCCATCAATGCATCCATTGCTGAATCTCCCTTCTTCGTCCTCTTTGGTTTTGACAAGGACCTCCCATACTCTCTCTTATCCTCAAAGCCAGAACCCATCTACAACGTGGATGATTATATTAAACTAAAATTGGCCAACTTCCAGACAATCCACCAGTATGTCCAGTCCACTTTGGCTTCCTCTCAGGAGGCCATGCTGCAGCGCCAACATAAGTCGGCCTCTCCTATCGCTATCAATGTAGGCGATCTTGTCTTTGCTCATTCCCATACGCGTTCTCCAAGTTGGATGACAAATTTACAGGGCCTCACCGCGTCCTCACTCAACACGGCAACAAATTTCACCTCCAGGACCTGTCCACTAAGGACACCAGATGGGTCCACGTCAATGACTTAAAGCGAGCACCCCGTGGCCTCGTGTTGGAAGAGTCCCTTACACAACCTCCTGCCCCCTCTTCCCCTCCTCACATCCCTCAGCCTACCTGGTCTCCACCTATCCCTCAGTCTCCTTCCTCTCCACCTCCACCTGCTCATTCATCAACCAATCAATATCGGTCCAAACTGCGCTCTGCCCATCAACCTCTTCACGACCTCCCCCATTAACTCTACCCTGATTTTCTAGGTACGATGTTAGCGATCTCCCTGCTGGCAGTGCTGACCCTCCTGGGGTCTGGGTCAGGTCAGGACGATGGTGGAGTACGTCCCGGGGCCTTGGTCGGCTCGGGAGGCGAGGTAATGCTTATCGAAGACATAGCCTCCTTGCGCTACGATCTTGCGCCCTTGGCCGACGTAGCCATTGCACTACCTGCCTACGCACACCAGCTCCACGGAATCAGGAACCATCTCACGGCCCTCATGGGGACACACAACCTGAATGAGTATCTCTATAACCTTTTCCTCCCCCTCTCCTGGCAGTTGCAATATAACAGATTCACTGAGCTCAATGACACATTTTCCATTCAGACACCCGTGGGTCGTTCTCGTGTGAAACGAGGTCTCTTCGACTTCGGCGGTGAGATTCTGAGTGGCTTGTTTGGCGTTGCTACAGCCCGTGACATTTCTGGCTTCAAATCTGATCTTACTCATTTAGCTTCAGCCCTAGAATCACAACGCCGAGTCATTAAAATCCAACACACTATGTTACAGAAGCTCGCGACCCAACTCAATGAAGTCACGTCCACTCTAAACAATTTCACCAATATCTTACAACGCCACCTTTCAGATCTCAACGTTATCTCTCAGTTCTTCTACCTCAAACTCAACATGGATAATCTCCAACTGGCCGTTGACTCTCTCCTGTCTCAAGTCTCTACCTTGGTTCGTATCCTGGTCGATGCTATCAATGGACGTGTCACTGCCGACTTAGTCCCTGTCTCAGCTCTCCGTTTTGTCCTGGAATGGGCTCACTCCACCTTCGGTCTCTCCCCAGTCCTCCCCTACTCCTCCCTTGAATATTATTATCCTGTTCTCGAAGCCACTCTTCTCACCACAGACGTCGTCGTCCATATTCCTCTCCGTTCTGCCATAACCTTTAACCTTTTCCACATCATTCCTTTCCCTTTCTGCCTCAACAATTCCTTGTTACAAGTATCTGTTCCTTCAGACTATTTCCTCCTCTCCCATGATCATCTTTCCGTTGCCTTCCTTTCTTCCACAGACCTCCAGCAATGTTCCTCCCTTACTCCGACCTCTCGTCTCTGTGCTGCCCACCTTTTCGCTATCTTTCCTAGCAGTGCTACACCCTGTGAGTCTGCTTTAGTTCGCAACCATTCCATCTACTCGGCCTGTTCTTTTGTCCCAGCTCCTGACCTCCCAGTCCACCATGCTCACCTCAACCATGTCCAGTACTTCTTCTTTGCTGTTCCCATCTCTGTCACAATCCTGTGTCCTGGTTCTTCAGTTCGATCCGTCCCCGCTAGTGGTCTCTACAAAGCCCCTGACCATTGTACCGTCAAATCAGAGTCTGTCATCACTTACGCCACTCGCTATCACCAAGCTGTCCGTAAACACTTCTATGACATCTTTCAACCACTCGACATGCCTTCAACCCTACCATCTGCCAACATTACCATCACCTCCCCTAACTTGCGCATGCTAACCTTCCTCAATGACAGTGATTTCATTATGGATCAATTTTCTCTGGCCTTCAGCCGTTCATGGGTTCATCCAACAGTTGTGTTTCCCCCTGTGGTTATCGCTTTCATAGGTTTTCTACTCATCATATGTGCAGTGCATTGTTGTGTCAGAAAAATGGAACGTCAACTCCAGGAAATCAGAGATGCTACAGACATAGTATGCCCTACACCCGACGTAGAAACTCCCCGTACTTAGTGCCCTCACATTCAGTGACTACCAATGCCATCTGACAATTAACCAAACTGTGAACAGAACTCTGCCTACTAGAAAATGATGGTATTTCTTTAATGCATTACTGAGTGACAGTGTATCCTACAGAAAACACACACACACACAAAAAAATGATGAACGAAGAACAATAGAACTCTCATATCTACTCCTTGTTTATCATGTATCAAACTATTAGTGTGTAATTCCCATTATGTCTTAATCCTTGTATATCTTTTATGTATATATCCTTCTAATTCCCTCCCCTCAACATGGCCATGTCTCCCCTACTGCCCCTGTATCATACTTATCCCTTGTACAAACCTCCCGGTCCTGCCTTACTACTATAATCAAACACCATTTAACTCCTGGTGTCAGGAGACACCATCTCAGCTACCCGGGGGAGTAGTGTACGCCCTCCACAATATGTCTACCCCCGATGTATATGTGTCCCCCCCCCAGTGCATACATGCCCCCACTAAAATTGCTGACCTAGCACGCTTTCCCACGTCTGAACGAAGGCGTTAGCATCAGTTCTTAGCAGGCAGGTAAGACGGGCAGACTATTTTACTGTGAGCTTGTAATAAACTCCTTATCTAACTGTTTGTACACGGAGTTTCTATCACCAAAGTATTGCAAGTTACATATATATATATATATATATATACCAGTACTGAATATGCCACTCAGGGTTGAGTGAGGCTGGTCACTCTCATCTTAAATGCCAGGATCAACTCTCTTAGCCCAGGGCTCCTACGCTTCTCATGGGGCAATGTAGGAGTAGATGATGGATCGATGGATGGATGGATATATATGTTTTTTACAATTCTGACTGGGAATCAGTATTAATCTATCCCAGACACAACACAAGTGTCTATATGTTGGCGAGATCTGGGACAAATGAAAACTGATTCCCAGTCAGGAGTGTAAAAAGCATTTGTACAACCTTATGTAATGTCTGTCTCAAGCGTTTGGGAAACGAGATGTGTGGGAGGTGGCGGTCGAAAGAAATGTTTATGATACTGTTTATTCCATTTTTGGTTGTTAGGACTACACATAATTAGAGAGGTGCAAGAAGTACAGTAACCCCCAGCTGGCTGTGAGCGAGAGTATGGAGGGGATCGGGTGGGGTTATGGAATCGGAGAGAAAAGTGGGGGCTTTGGGTGGGAGTATGGGACTATGACGAAAGGAGGAGGAGGGGATAGCTCTCTACCGTGCAGTGTTACAAACACCTTAGTCCACGGAAAAGGAAACAAACTTACTCCGACGTCTGTACATCTCATCTCTAGTTGTATCAGCCGAGTTTGCCAGTCTGCAATGTGGTGTCATACCAGGCAATGCTCCCTGTACATGTTGAGCATATTTATTAGTTTTTAAAACAGCCATGTCCACTAACTCCTCATCGAAAAATTCCCACAGGAAATCAAGTTCATTAGAATTATCAGTCACAGAACATGCTTCGGTTGGGCAAGGTAATGTCGAATCAAAATCATACTGCTTAGGGTGAAGGGAGTTGAAGACCAGTCCCACTTCATGCCTGACTGCCTTCCCGTCACCTCGCCACTCACTGCTGCCGCACCTCTCATTGCCACCTGACCACCACGTGTTTCTTTCTATTGTTGTCCTCATGGGTTGTCAGCAGGCTCATTACTATCACTGGACTTGCTTTCGTCACTCCTTTCCTCTTCTTGGTTAGTGATAGGCCAATCTCCATCACTTTTGAGATCACTCATTTTGTGTGTGAGATATTCATCAAGATGTTGAAAATCGTGACTATTTTGCCTAGCCATTGGGGTAGAGGGTACGGGAGCATCGACACGTCGTACTCTACGTCTTGACATTATTAGTCACACTAACTCACTCACGCAGAAAGAGAGGTTCTGCTTATGTCAACATTTGAGAGTTGCCATACAAGACTATCATAGCTAATATTTACCCACTATACCATCGACCACGGAATTTGAATAAAGAAACCGTATATGGCCTAGCCACAGTGAACCCTCACAGAGCTGAGAGACTGTAGATGTACCAGCCGTAGTGAAAAGTTCTTTTCTTTGATCTCAATTACAGTAAATGTAAGAACTGTGTTTGATTTTTCCACATTGAGCTTACTTCAGTTTCCCACTCTTAGTTTGCACAAACTTCTAACATTAATCATGACTGGTAATTAGGCCAGTTCTTTGGTAATGATTCATAATAAATCCGCTGTGCCAGCCAGGAGTTAGCACCAGCGAGAATCTGTTCATTATTATTATTATTATTATTATTGTTTTTGTTGTTGTTGTTGATTGTTAGGAGTAAGGACACTTTCTCAGAGGCCAACAGTATCAACAATTCAGCATTTGTGAGCGATTAGTTTCTGCTTTGCACTCTTGAGAAAGTTCATGAAATTATTATCTTTAGAGATTCGGTAAAGTAAGCCAGAATAAGGTGAAATTTACTACTTGATTTCATAAGTCAATTCCTTTTTGACAACCGACGATTTATTTGCATTTCATTCTTATTTCCACTTACCCCCCTGACATCTGGTGACCTTGCCAGGATATTAACTCCCAGCGTTAAAGTTATTAACAAAATAATACTCAGTCATAGTTAGTTATTAGTTATCATTAAAGTTTATAGGCACTATTTTACTGGTGGTTAATGACTTTGCTATGTTCATTTTATGTAAAAGTTCTCACAGCCAGTTGCAATTTTTCATTTCTCTTTACTTACCAGCTTAACTAGATAAAACTGGTCACCACCAGACTGTGCCTATATTCTTAATTTGCAATTATTAGTATTCGATTGCAAAACAGCAGTCAGTACGTCAGCCTTTAGTTCACTTACTTTGAGTTAGCACCATGGCTACTAGTTTATACATACAGGAAGCCAAGGATATGGGGCTTACCAATCCCCAAGAAATTAAAGACTATGTGCTCTCGTGGTACACTTATGAACAGCAACGTGAGAATGATGCCCATGAAGAGCATAAAGAACAACATGAACACGAGTGAGAACAGCACACAGAACATGAGAGAGAACGTGAACACAAACGTGCCGAGCGCAACGCATGTGAGAAACACGAGCTTGAGGTGTTCAAGCTCAAACGAGACTCCTTGGCTTTGGGCACATCTGGTCATCCGACCTGAGCTCCACGAGTTCTTTACCAGCACCTGTCCTGGCTACCTTGCGCCTCAAGCTTCCTTCATACAAGGAGGGCGAGTGAATTGAGCTGTTCATAGCTCGTTTCAAGGACATGGCCCAGCTGTTCCAGCTGGACGAGGCAGCTACGTGGCTCCAATTTCTTAGTTTGTTTGAGGGCCCTGCCCTTAATATTCTCCACAGAATTCACAGAGATACTCTCACGTTTGAGGTGAGGAAGGACGTACTCATCAAAGCATACGGTCTCATGATTGATGACGCCAGGAGTCAGATCATGAGAGTGCATCTCCAAGAAAAGAAGACTGCTGTCCAGTTCTTCGACCATCTCACTGGTTACTTTGATGAGTGGATAAAGACGAGACCCCTCGCACTCCAGAGGGGATAATTGACCTTATACTGCATACATTGCTAGAAAAGTTGTGGCCTGTTGAGCTTATGGCTCAGCTAAAGATTTGTCAGGTAAAGGATGCCATCCAAATGGTGGACGAGGCTGATACATTCTTTACTGCATATGGGTACCAAACTCGTAAGCAACAGTCCTGGAACTGGAAAGACACTGCCAAGTCTGGTAAACCATCTCAGACTGAACCCCCAGCATCAAGGCCATGCTCAGAATAATGGCCACGGTCCAAACAAACCGCAAAAGAAGGACCAGAGGCAGAATACGCAGAAACCTGATTGGAAGAGGTACAAGTACCCTAACCAGCAGTAGTATCAGCCACACAATCAACAGTCAGGACAATCATTTTCAGCACCAGCCCCAGTGTATTGGAGGCAGGAGGCAAATGCAGCCTTCATTCCCTGACAAGTGCACATTGATGTCATCACTAGCAGCACAGGTCCTCCTTCACAAGTGTCACGAATCAATTCGCGACATTTCCTTTTTGTGAGAAGCCACGAACTATTAGTGGAAAACTCACTGTGTATCGCTCAGTTAACCGTTTCTCTCTCCATTTCGGGGTATACTTTTCAAATCATTCGTCACTTTCAAAAGTGACCGATTTAATGCACGTCACTAAGTGCGCTACTGAGCGATACAATTGTTTCTTTATCGTTCGCCTCTGCTTCCCTAAACCGTTAGCCACGCCTTCTTCTGGTAGCTTGTGCGTCCTGCCCATACATTATTTGAATTCAGTCTTGTGTTTGCTGTGGCGGAGAAAGGTTCTGTGCTCAGAAGTGGAGAGGTCAGCTAGCACCCCAAGCTCCATTAGTACAGTAATCCCAGTACTCCCACCCCTCGGGTGATACATAGTATTCATCGACTGGTATTTCTTTTGTGTATTTCCTAGTTTTAAGAGCTTAGTTAAGGTGTTTTTCCCTAGGCGTAAGTATTTAGCTTTTGTGAGAGTGAGTGAGTGCGTCTCATTGATTTGAAATGTAACGTTAAATTTATTTTTGTAATCAATAAATTTAACAGTTCTATTTCTTGAGCTTAATGTAGAGTAAAAATCTTGTTTCATTTCTCCATAATTAAGCTTATTTCCCATATAGCTCCTAGCTTGCATAAACGTTTTACTATTCATAACTGGTACTTAGACCAGTCTTGTATTAACTTAAAATCCGTTGTGCCTGGAGTTAATGCATCAGCAAGAACCTGATGTTATTATTATTAGTATTAGTTATTTATTGTCAGGGGTGATGTAACTTTCTCCAGAGGCTAACAGTACAGTAATTCAGCAATTGTGAGTAATTAGTCTCTGCTGTGTACTGTTGAGAAAGTTTATAAATTCTCGTTCTCAGAGAATCGTGCTAAGCCAACGTAAAGTAATCGTTGCTTGATGTAGCAAGACAACGATTGTCTCTGCTCTTCAATAGTATTGAATATTATTATCAATTTAAATAATATTTAACCATTTATTCCAAAATTACCGTGATATTTTAAAAACCCCGTGACAATTGGCGACCTCATTCCAGGATATTAACTCCTAGCTCTAAAGCTATTCACGAGATAGTGCTCACTCATTCATATTTAGGTATTTATAATTAAAGTTTATAGGCACAAGTTTACTGGTGTTTACCGTTAATTTAGCAAGTGAGTTTTTGCTTTATCAATCCATAGAGTACTTAACTCGTTTATTTTTGGTAACGCCAGACGATTTTATTCGCTCCTGGGAAGTCGCCGTACCCATTGTGTTTATTATTGAGTCTTCCCAGTCATTTACATTTTTGATTTATTCTTTGCCAGTTAACTGGATAAGACTGGTCACCACTAGCTTGTGTCTGTACTCTTTACTTGTGTTATTAGTATTCGTCGCTAAGCAGTCAGTACTCAATTTCGGTTTTGCTTAATAAATTAGCGCCATGGCTACTACTGTATTTTTACAGGAAGCCAAAGAAATGGGTCTTTCGGACCCAACCGAAATTAAAGAGTATATACTCTCACGGCATAATCAGGAGCAGCAGCGTGAGAATGATGCCCGTGAAGAGCGTAAGATTCAGCGCGAATACGAGCGAGAACAGCGTGAGGAACGCGAAAAGGAGCGAGAACAGCGTGAACACGAGCAAAAACAGCGCGAACTCGACTTGGAACACGAGCGAGAACAGCGTGAGGAACGAGAGAGAGAACGAGAACACGAACGTGCCGAGCGAGAAGCACGCGAAAAACATGAACTTGAAGTGCTGAAGCTCAAGCGAGATTCCTTGGGTTCAGACACATCTGGTGCAGTTGGTCCAAGCTCCACGAGCGTTCTTCCTGCACATGTCCTGGCGACCCCACGCATCAAGCTTCCTTCATACAAGGAAAGCGAGCGAATCGAGCCGTACATAGCTCGTTTTGAGGACATGGCAGATATGTATCAACTGGATGAGGCAGCTAAGCGGATCCAATTTCTTAGTTTATTTGAGGGCCCTGCCCTCGATATTCTCCACAGAATTCGTGGAGACAATCTCACATATGAGATGATGAAAGCTGCACTCATTAAGGCGTATGGTCTCACAGTAGACGACGCCAAAGTTCAGTTCATGCGAGCTCGTCTCCAAGACAAGGAGACAGCTGTTCAGTTCCTTGATCGTCTCACAGCTTACTTAAATGAGTGGATGGAGAAAGATGAAACTCCTTCCACGCGTGAGGGGATAATTGACCTTATGCTGCGTACACAGCTAGAGAGGTCGTGGCCTGCTGAGCTCATAGCACAGCTTAAGATCTGCCAGGTGAAAGATGCCAGCCAAATGGCAGAGAAGGCTGACGCATTCTTTACTGCATACGGGTATCAAGCTCGTAAGCAAAACACCTGGAGCAGAAAAGATACTGCCAAGTCTGGGAAGCCGTCTCAGACTGAATCCCAGCACCAAGGCCGTTCTCAGAGTAATGGTCAAGGTCCAAGCAAACCACAGAAGGACCAGGGGCAGAACACTCAGAAACCTGAGTGGAAGAGGTACAACAAGTACCCTAACTAGCAGCAGTATCAGCCACGCAACCGACCGTCGGGACAAACTTTTTCACCACCAGCTCAAAAGAGGCAGGAAGCGAATGCAGCCTTCATTCCTCAGCAGCAGCCTGGTGGTCACGTCCCTACCAGTGTGGGTACTTCCCCACAGTTCACTAGTCCCACAGTGACAGTGAACCCCCCTCCACAGATGGCCAATGTTCCATCTTATAACCCTCAAGGCACAATGTTTGCCACATCAATTCAGCAGCCTCATGAGTGGCTAGCTGCTTCCTCCACAGGCCCTCCCACAGGTGACAGTACCTTCCTGGTTCAGCCAGGGTTTGTGGGAGACATTCCTGTGAAGGTCCTTAGAGACAATGGTTCCTCAGGTTGCTCTGTCAAGCAGAGTCTAGTTCGGCCTGAGCAGTATACAGGTCGACAGATCCATGCAAGCCTTATTGATGGATCAGTGAGATTGTTCCCTGAGGCATGTATCCAGGTGGCATCTCCATTTTATACTGGTATGACACTTGCAGTTGTCATGCCAGAGCCTCTATTTGACTTGATAGTAGGCAATATTCAAGGAGCCAAGGATAGTTGCTCCGATGATGGCGCCACTCAGACTTCGGCTGCTGCGGTGACACGAGCCATGACTGAGGCTCCAGACTGTGTCACCCCAGTGATCATTGAATCGCCGCAAGATCTGATGTGCAGTCAACTTGTTGTACAAGAACAACATTCTGACCCGACACTTGCTGCCAAAGTGCGGAATAAACAAAAAGGGTCAGTGATTAAGTATTCACGGGGAGGTCGAGCCAAGTTCCTTCGCAAACAAGGACGGCTCTACCGTGAGTCACGAACACCCGAGGGCGAGGTTCGACTGCAGTTTGTCGTTCCCGCCAAGTACCGCCTAGCAGTGTTACAATGGGGTCATTGTTCAGCCTCAGGAGGTCACATGGGCAAAAGGAAGACCCAGGGCCGTATCCGAGCTGACTTTTTCTGGCCAGGGATGGGACGGGACATAGATAGTTTTGTCCATTCCTGTAGTGTGTGCCAAAGTATCACCACTAATCAGGGACATGCCCTTCCTGTGCCATTTGTAACTACACCTGTAATCTCTGAGTCAGTTGAGAGACAGGGTAGTGGTGAAGTGGGTGCAGACCTGACGTCTTGCCCATTGGCCCCACAGGACACATTATGTCCAGGGCCTGTACATACATATTATGTACCGTAAGTTAAGGGGGAAGTTGAGAGGCGACTTGAGGCTATGGAAGACCCAAGTTTGCATAAGGATTCTCAGCCTCCCGGTACTAATAGAAGTACTGTAGGTTAAGGGGGAAGTTCGAGAGAGAACTCCGCAGTGGCGACTTGAGGCTATGGAAGACCCAAGTTTGCACAAGGATTCTCAGCTTCCCGGTACTAATATAAGTATTGTATTGTAGGTTAAGGGGGAAGTTCGAGAGAGAACTCCGCAGAGGCGACTTGAGGCTATGGAAGACCCAAGTTTGCACAAGGATTCTCAGCTTCCCGGTACTAATATAAGTATTGTACTGTAGGTTAAGGGGGAAGTTCGAGAGAGAACTCAGCAGAGGCGACTTGAGGCTATGGAAGACCCAAGTTTGCATAAGGATTCTCAGCTTCCCGGTACTAATAGAAGTACTGTAGGTTAAGGGGGAAGTTCGAGAGAGAACTCCGCAGTGGCGACTTGAGGCTATGGAAGACCCAAGTTTGCATAAGGATTCTCAGCTTCCCGGTACTAATAGAAGTACTGTAGGTTAAGGGGGAAGTTCGAGAGAGAACTCCGCAGTGGCGACTTGAGGCTATGGAAGACCCAAGTTTGCATAAGGATTCTCAGCTTCCCGATATTAATACAAGTACTGTAGGTTGTGGCACAGGTTGAGGACCCGTGTGCGGTTCGAGGCTATGGAAGACCCGAGTTTGCACAGGGATTCTCAACTTGTCGAAACATAATCGTGTGCTATAATTAATGGCGACCTCGAATGTACGTCGTAGCACTGACTGCTAGGCAGAGAGTAATTGTAACTTAATAAGAATTTTGTCTCATTGACACTTTTGATGCTCCACCTCAATTGGTTTTGCAGGTTCAGCAATGGGTGTAGCAGTTTTGCTGTGCGGGCCAGCTGATCGTCTGCCGCACGCTGCCGCCTCTTCTCCTCTGCCTTCGTCGTCGCCATATTATTTACTGTGTCATTTTACACGTAGGTACAGTTACACTACAACTGTCACACCTACACCGTGTATTACATACACCACGCTACACAACAATTAGTTGTCAGTGTAAATGTAGCGAATTTTCGCTCAGTTTGACCTGAGTACAGGATTTTCACCGTCGTCACGGAGTTTTTCCCTCAAGCTTGCTTCTATTAACGTAAATACGAGTTTTTTTCACTCACTGGCGACTGCGATTTTCTCCTGTAGCAGGATAGCACACACACCACAGTGTGAATCTTGTGTGACTGAGTTAGGATTTGTATGAATGTATATTGAAATCATTCTTCTGAAGGAAGAAAGATTTAATTTTCATGGGGCGTAATGTCACGAATCAATTCGCGACATTTCCTTTTTGTGAGAAGCCACGAACTATTAGTGGAAAACTCACTGAGTATCGCTCAGTTAACCGTTTCTCTCTCCATTTCGGGGTATACTTTTCAAATCATTCGTCACTTTCAAAAGTGACCGATTTAATGCACGTCACTAAGTGCGCTACTGAGCGATACAATTGTTTCTTTATCATTCGCCTCTGCTTCCCTAAACCGTTAGCCACGCCTTCTTCTGGTAGCTTGTGCGTCCTGCCCATACATTATTTGAATTCAGTCTTGTGTTTGCTGTGGCGGAGAAAGGTTCTGTGCTCAGAAGTGGAGAGGTCAGCTAGCACCCCAAGCTCCATTAGTACAGTAATCCCAGTACTCCCACCCCTCGGGTGATACATAGTATTCATCGACTGGTATTTCTTTTGTGTATTTCCTAGTTTTAAGAGCTTAGTTAAGGTGTTTTTCCCTAGGCGTAAGTATTTAGCTTTTGTGAGAGTGAGTGAGTGCGTCTCATTGATTTGAAATGTAACGTTAAATTTATTTTTGTAATCAATAAATTTAACAGTTCTATTTCTTGAGCTTAATGTAGAGTAAAAATCTTGTTTCATTTCTCCATAATTAAGCTTATTTCCCATATAGCTCCTAGCTTGCATAAACGTTTTACTATTCATAACTGGTACTTAGACCAGTCTTGTATTAACTTAAAATCCGTTGTGCCAGGAGTTAATGCATCAGCAAGAACCTGATGTTATTATTATTAGTATTAGTTATTTATTGTCAGGGGTGATGTAACTTTCTCCAGAGGCTAACAGTACAGTAATTCAGCAATTGTGAGTAATTAGTCTCTGCTGTGTACTGTTGAGAAAGTTTATAAATTCTCGTTCTCAGAGAATCGTGCTAAGCCAACGTAAAGTAATCGTTGCTTGATGTAGCAAGACAACCATTGTCTCTGCTTTTCAATATTATTGAATATTATTATCAATTTAAATAATATTTAACCATTTATTCCAAAATTACCGTGATATTTTAAAAACCCCGTGACAACAAGGAACTAGTCCCCCTTAGACAGTGAGCCCTCCTCCACAGGTGGTCAGTGCTCCAGCTCCCCAGATGGTGTGTACGACCCCTCAGGCATCTAGTCCTCAGGGCGTCACATTCACAGAGTTGTGTGCTATGCAGCCTTATCAATGGCTGGCCGTTTCCTCCACAGGCCCTCCCACAGGTAACAGTGCCTTCCTTGTTCAGCCAGGGTTTGTGGGAGGTGTTTTTGTAAATGTTCTGAGAGACAATGGTTCCTCAGGTTGCTCTGTCAGGCAGAGTTTAGTTCAGCCAGACTCAGCTTATTGATGGATCAGTGAGATTGTTTCCTGGGGCATGTATCCAGGTGGCACCTCCTTTATACACTGGCTTGACAGTTGCAGTTGTCATGCCAGAACCTTTGTTTGACCTTATTATATGTAATATATCAGGTGCCAAGTATACTTGCACCATAGATGTCACTACTCAGACTTCGACTGCAGTAAAACGGCCATGGCCAAGGGTCCAAATCATGTCACCCCGCTGACCATTGCATCACTGCAAGATCTAATTTGTAGTCAAGATGTTGTCCAAGTACAACAGTCTGACCTGACACTTGCTGTTGTGCAGAAGAAACTAAAGGGTAATGTGATGAAATATTCACGGGGAGGCCAGGCCAGGTTCCTTCGTAAACAAGGATGGCTGTACCGTGAGTCACAAACACCCCAGGGCAAGATTTGACTGCAGTTTGTCATTTCCACAAAGTATCACCAAGCAGTTTTAGAATGGGGTCATGTTCAGCGTCAGGAGGTCACATGGGCAAAAAGAAACCGAAGGCCATATCCTTGCTGACTTTTTCTGGCCAGGAATGGGACACGACATACAAAGGCTTGTGCATTCCTCCAATGTGTGCCAACTTGCCACCAATCAGGGACGCATCCTTGCTGCACCATTTGAACCCACACCCATAATCTCTGAGTCATTTAAGAGAGAGGGCAGTGGCAATGTGAGTGCAGACCTAACGTCTTGCCTGTTGGCCCCACAAGACATTATGTCCAGGGCCTGTACATACATATGTACCATAGATTAAGGGGAAGTTGAGACCCCTGCAGAGGCTATCTGATGCTGTATCTGAATTACCTTGGGGTGCATCTCGAACTGTGGAACTTTCTGAGGATTCCCGGAGAATACATGCTATCCACTTGAGTGTTCACAGCCACACTGTGCATTAAAATGTGACCTTCCTGAGTTTGCGTAGGGATTCTCAACTTACCGATATTAGTTGTAAGTGTAGAATTATAATGTTATGCCCTTAGGATGTCCGAGTGCTTAGGAACAAATACTGCCAGATAGTACTTAGGCTAGGAGCATATGCACAGAGCCCTGAGTTAACGGTCACTACTCTTGCTTTCGACCTGTGACGGGTTGTGGGTCACTGAGGGCCCTGTTAGTTAATTGGCATCCATCAGGATCTTTTTAATGTACCAGGGGTAGATGCTGCAGGGGGTGGATCAGCTGATGTGAAGTATGGTCTAGCAGATGAGAGGTGCCTGATTGACTGCTGTCTTCCTCAAAAGCACCAGGCAAGGCTTTGGACCTCACCCTTTATATCCACACTGTGTCTATGCATTAACCAGGGAACACCTTGTTCTCTGGTCAATAGAGATATAGGCCTCATCGATTTGAGTAATCCAAGGACTATGTTTCCTGGTAATAATGTACCCAGTACGGAAATAATGGTGACCTCAAATGTGTGAAGCTTTGGCTGTCATTTGAATTTTCAGTTGAAGTTACTTTTCACTGGGTATGCATTGACCACTAAGCAGAGGGCAATTGCTATATAATACAAATTGTTTGTCACATTGACACTATTGATGCTCCACCTTGAGTGATTTCACAGGTACAGTTGGCAGGCATGGCAGTTTTGCCATGCAGGTCAGCTGATCATTCCTCTACCCTCATCAACTCCATTTACTATGAATTTGTATATATCATTTTACACATAGAAACAGTTACACAACTGTCACACCTACACCATGTATTAGTTGTTAATGTAAATGTGGCAAGCTTTTGCTCAGTTTGACCTCAGTACATGATTTTTCACTGTCGTCATGGAGTTTCTTCCCGCAAGCTTGCTTCCATTTACGTAAATACGAGATTTTTTCGCTCATTGGCGACAGTGCTCATCTCCTGTGGCATAATAGTACACACACCACAGTGTGAATCTTGTCTGACTGAGTTAGTATGTATATGCATATATTTTTATCGTTAAATTTTTCTCAGAAAAATGTGATTTTGATGTGGCGTAATGTCACTAATTTACTAGATCATATTATTATTATGGCAATTCGTGACATTGTGTTATGATTATGGGAATGCTTGAACAATGTTGAAACCCATAGAACTTTGCTCATTCAGTTAACTGTTTGCGATTGCAATCAGATTCAAAACAGAGGTTTCATAACATTCATCACTGCTTCATCATTGACTGTCTTTATGTATAGACACTGTTTTTCACTGAGTGATATTTTGGGGGTAATTATCATTCCCACACTTTGCCTCTCTAGCCGTTAAGCCACACCCATTTCTCATGCACGAGAACATCAATCAGTTAGTGTTGAACCATCATGGGAGCAAGGTGTAGTGAGTAGTGCAGAGAAGCAAGACCCCTACCATAGTGGCTACAGCCTCTATCAGTTCTACGATTCCAGCATCTCCCCACCGAGTTGGTGATCAGCGGCAGTGGACATCAGTGAGTGAATTGCAGTGGCTCGAGTAGCAACAGACAGATGCCCAGCCTCTTCGCAGCTACCGCCCTAATCTCCTCCACTAACCAGTATTTTCGTTCTTTGTTTTTCTAGGCTTAAGATTATTTAGCTAATTGTTTGAGTGCAAGAGTGAGCGTATTTCCTTTACTCTGATATTTTGAATTCACTTTGATATTCTTTGAATTTTATTTTGTTGTAATTAATAAATTTACAGTTCTTTTCTATGAGCTCAATTAAATGTAAGAATTGTGTCTGATTTCTCCACATTGTTAGCACCAGCAAGAATCTGTTCATTATTATTATTATTATTATTACTGATTGTCAAGGGTAAGGACACTTTCTCAGAGGCCAACAATATCGACAATCCAGTATTTGTGAGCGATTAGTCTCTGCTGTGTACTGTTGAGAAGTTTATGAAATTCTCATCTTTAGAGATTCGGCAAAGCAAGGGAGCATAAAGTAAAATTTACTACTTGAATTCATATGTCGATTCCTTTGTGACAACCGACGATTTATTTGCATTTCATTCTTATTTCCACTTTCCCCCTTGACACTGGTCATCCACGTTTCAGGACTTTGGCAAAAGCTTTGCCAGTGCACTTGATATTTCAAAGGCTTTCGATCAAGTCTGGTGTAAATCTTTAACCCGTGGCATCCCGTCAACGTGTGGGTACATCAGAACTTACATGCTGAGGCACTATAACATACCGGTACATTTTGCAATTGTGAGGTCCATCATTTTCACAGTTTTCAAGTTTTCGCAAGTGATTTTTGGTAGGCATACGTGGGAGACCTTCCTCTATCCGCTGCCAGGCAGAGACACTCCCTGACCCCACGTGACCCCTGTGCGCCACTCGGTCACTCGTCTGTTACCAGTGACCCAGTCAAGACATGGCGTGCAGCAGTCTTTCCAATGACAAAATTCAAGTAGCCCGTGATGCCTTCACAGACAACAGCAATTCCCCATTCAATGACAATGTGGAGGACAAGGATTACGTGGTGCCAGAGGAAGAAACGAGCAGCAATGATGAGAAGGTACTGTCTCCAAGGAAGGTACAGTACGTCATATACCACAGGGCTAGGGAAGGCCAGCCTGGACCCTAACCATGTGCACACACCTCTCCCCAGCCCGTGGATGAAGAGTCTGATGAGGATGAGGATGAGGACGGAGTAGTAGGTTGGGGTGTTCCCTCGTGGTTGGTGAGGGAGAGGATTTCGCAAAAAGGAAAATAATGTATGGAGCAATTGCTTTTTCCGGGGAAGGCACAAGTGGTGTGGCAGGCATGAATGAAAGGGAAGGTGGTGGTGGTGGTGGGGAGCCAGCTCCTGGTCGAGCAAGTGGTGCACCTGGGGAGCAGGCAGGTGGGGACCAGCTGCTCCCCAGTACCTCTTTCACCCTGCAAACTTCCCATGCGCCCTCCCCACAGTCCCATGATGTGGGGAAGGGAAGGGAGAAGGGAAAAGGGAGAGGGATGAGGAGCGTGAGTGGGGAAGGGTGCCGCTCACCACCTCCCCAACCTCCCCCACCACCCTTTCCTCTCCACCCCGATGATGGGGACGAGGCTGGAGACAGTGGTGTGTCATGGGACTGGGAAGATGGGAGTGATTTCAATCCCATTATTCACCAGTTCACAGAAGAGTGGCGGTCTGGCTGTATCGCACCTGGCCTCCATGCGGGCTCCACCAGGGTGGATTTCTTCCACCAATATCTTAGTGAGGAGTTTGTGGAGTGGATAGTGGATCAATCAGCATGTTATTAGCAGCCAGCCCTGCCAAAGCAAGCATGAAGGTACAACCAGCAGGTACTCCCAGCAGTATGACTACTCAGTCACGACAGGTGAGATGTTCATATTTTTTGGCCTGGTTCTCTTGACGGGTATTGTGAGGAAACAACAAATTCTGGCATATTGGTCTATGAACCCTATGATAAACACACGTTTCTTTGGGAAGGTAGTGGGTCAGAATAGATTTCAGCAAATTCTGAGCAGCCTCCACTTTTACAATGCCGATGACCCTGCTAATGCTAATAACACTGATAGATTGAGAATAAGGATGATTTTTGATCACCTATGGGAAAAGTTTTGCTCATCCTTCTATCATTACAGAGACCTTGTCATAGACGAGAGTCTTGTGTTGTGGAGAGGCAATATTTCTTTTCGGCAGTACATATCCAGCAAGAAGCACCATTTTGAGTTCAAGATCTTCGTTATGTGTGACTGTAAGACTGGTTATGTGCAAGACATAGTCTTGTATAATGGTGCACAGACAAACATAACAGAATAGTCTTGTATACTGGCGCACAGACAGACATAACAGAAGATTGGAGTACTGGACTTTCAGGGGCCATGTTGAAGACCTGATAAAGGAGTACCTTCATCGTGGTTACGTCTTGTACCTAGACAACTGGTACACTAGCCCCCTTCTTGCTCAGTACCTCCACCTTCATGACACTGGAGTCTGTGGCACTTTGAAAAATAAAATGTCGGCATATGGTCAAGGTTGAGGGGAAACTCGACATGAATGAGGTGTTTTTTTTTTCAAAGGTAATAACATCCTCGCCACCGTATGGAACCACAACAGGGAAGTTATCCTCCTGTCGATGGTACACCACCCCCTGATGCACCGCACTGACTCCATGGATTGCCACAGCGAGAGGAGGCTCCACTTCTGGAAACCAGAGTCAGTAATTGATTACAATGTCAACATGGGGCAGGTTGACCAGTCTGACTCTATGATTTCCAGTGTGGAGTGTGCCAGGAGCACGTTGAAGTGGTACAAAAAGCTTTTTTTTTCCACATGCTAGACATTACGGTCCTCAATGACCACTACCTCCATGCCTTGACTATGGGAACCTCAGAGACCTTCGAGGGGTTTGTGAGGGAGCTGTCCCATGAACTTATCTACAGTTATGCAGAGGGAAGGCTACACCACCTCCCCCGCCCTGCCACTGCCAGCCAGACTCCTCTACTGTATGCCTCACCGGACGCCACTTCCCCAGCATCATCCCTCCTCAACTGAACCGTCCTAGACCCAAGCGCCGCTGTCATGTATGCAGTCACTCGAAAGGAAGACCAACCACTCAGAGAATAGACACGGGGTAAGAGTGTGTTGATTGCAACATAGGATTGTGCATGGAGCCCTGTATCTGGAAATACCAGACCTTAGTACATTTCTGATACTGTGTGTGCTTGCGATATATGATGTTCAGTACAGTGTAAAAATATGTGATAACTGTTATATAAGGTATAAACTGGTATAATTTTTGTGGGAAAGTATTATGTAAGTTGAAAAATAGAATGTAAGTTAAAACAACAGTCACAGTGAGTCACTGGTGAAAGAAATTGGCGATTTTTATGTGTTCGGTGAGTGAAACAATGCTTATATCGCCTATATTAATGTGTAAAAAACAATATATTCTTTTACTATATATAAATTCGTACCAAATGAACAAAGCTCTACTTGTTCTGAGTGGTTTGGAATAGTAACCCCCACCATAGAAAACGTGAGAGCAACAGCACAGCTCCAGAGAAGATGGTACCATGTATGGGGAGAGTCACCTGTACAGTGCTCTTCTAAGCTCAGGTGAGCACTTTTTTTTTTTTTTTGGTATTTTCCAATTATTCTTATAAAAAAAAAAAAAAGGTTTGAGTCCCCCCCAAAATCCAAAATCTGCCGGGATTCGGGGGGAAGGTCATTGATGAAAAATCGGCTGGGACACTGCAACTTAATTTCCAATCTGCCCTCTAACGGTTTCTATCCTTCTATCTGCACCTTCATCTTTAGCTTCCTTCCTGGTCATTCTATAGCTGAAGCCACCGTCCTTCTCCTTCAATAGTGGTGTTCTTCAGGGCACTCTCCTATCACCAACTTTCTTCATTTTATTCATCAGTGCCCTTCTAAGCTGTACATCTAACCCTATCCACTCATATGCTGATGACTCCACCCTTCACCTTTCCATTTGTTTCCCACAGTGTCAACAAACAAGGGATGAGGCTATGGCACACCTAATGTCTGACGCTGATTCGGGTAAAAGTAATCTTGTTGCTTATAATGCATCAGAAACTCAGTTCTTACATCTATCAATGCAACAAAATCTTCCACAGGAACACCCTCTAATTATTAACAATATAATCCAGCATCATCATTTAATATCCTTGGGATTTTATTCTCTCAGAATTTGTCTTGGAAAGAACATATTACTACCCTTGTAAAATCTGCTTCCAAGATATTAGGGGTGTAAAGCTGACTCCGTGCCTTCTTTACCCCTGCACAGTTGTTGACTTTATATACGGGTTATCGCCCCTGTGAAGAGTAGGCTACAACTCTCATGTGTGGGGAGGCTCCCCACATACAACTCTTCTTAACGAAGTGGAGGCAAAAGCTTTTCGTCTCATTAATTCTCCTCCTCATACTGGCTTCCTTCAACCTCTGTCTCTCCGTCGCACTGTTGCATCTCTATCTCTTTTCTATCGCTGCTTTAATGGTCATTGCTCTTCTGAACTGTCAGCTAGTATCCCCGCACTACTACAAGAGGCGTGTAACACCCGCCTAGCATTAAACTCTTATCCCTTTTCTTTCCAACTCCCTAATGCAAGAGTTGACCGTTACTCCCAGCCCTTCATATATGCAACAGGTCAACTCTGGAACTGTCTTTCTCTGTCTGTGATTCCTACTGCTTATGACCTCTAGTCTTTCAAATGCGGTGCGTCCTGGTATATCGAAATGTACTAGACATGACATTGGCTCTGTTATCTTTTGTTTTTTTCTTGAAGGGAACGATTTGCGGGCTCCTTGCCTTTGGTTCATTCTCCTTTGCATAAAAAATAAATGTGGGAGAAAAGTGAGTGTGATGGGTGAAGGTGTTGGGGAGACAGCGGGTGAAGAGTTGGGGCTCATGTTCATTGGTTCAATCTTGTATGTTAACCATACAATGAAGCTACCTATTACTGAGGTGAGTTTGGTGCATAGAATTTAGTAAGAATTCATAGTTCAATATAGCGAAAAATGAGGACGTTATAACAAATAATGTCCCGCAAAAGGGTTCTGAAATTAAATTTTATGTGGTAGTTTTCCCCTGACGAGGAAAATCGTTTGACGAAAGGCAGGATGATATTATGAATGTTTTGTTTTATGTTAGTGGCTGTACAGTAAAGATTATTTGTAGCTACATATTTCTGTACTAACGTTCCAGTGTAATACGTCCGTATATTAATTTTTGTTTTCATCCGTTCAACCATATCTGCTATTCAGAAGTGTTGTTCATACCAAGTGAAATAAATGGGGGTACAGCCCATCGTTGTGAAGAGAGTTTTAAGCCTTTTGGCTAATACTGTGAATGATACACTGGTTGGCATTAACCAGAAGAATATCGTTTGATGTTAAGCCTCTTCACACGGTCAGTATTTATTTATAGCATCATGTTGTCAAAATAAGAATAACAAATAGGTGCAAGGTCACATGATCGGTATTATGGACAAAATTGCAAGGCAGTGCTACGAGTTTACGTGTTTTTTAACGTATTTTCCCTCGGAAACGTTTCCATAGTGAAACTATATTACCCCAACCATCCACCCACCTACCAGTCAGCCAGTCAAAACATACTCACTCACCTATGTGTAGTAAGCCCGTCACCTTTTTAGTCCTGTGGAAAGCCATAGATCCCCCCCCACCAACCAATTTACAATGTGCATCCATTTTACCCACATGCACAAACCATACTGCCATTCCACCCCATCCAACCACCCATCCAACTCTTTCTACTAATCCAACAACTCCACCTGCCCACCTACCACACCCAGCTCGCAGATCACATTCATTTCACCTTTTCAACCCATTTCGTCCATCATACCCACCCACCCACTCTACTCTACTTTTTCACCCATCCTGCCCACTCATCCTATACACACTGACCAACCATCTCAACCATCCACCCTGTACACCCATCCTGTCCGTTTGTCCCATACACCCACCAAGCTTGGAATATGACAAGATGAATTGCCACTTCACACACACACACACACACACACACACACACACACACACACACACACACACACTCACTCAAGTGTACATACACAGAAAGAGACTGACACGCAGAAACACAGACACACAAAATTTAACACAGAGAGACACACAAACATACACACAACACAGACAAACTCAGATAACAAACAAGGAAAAGGTGAAAAAGAGATAGTCACACACACACACACACACACACATACACAACTGGTTAAATCATAACACCCCCTCTTGCTCTAGGAACGCGGAATTCGTCTGAAACTCGCACCTATTAGTCTTGAATGCTGAATTGTAATAGGAAATCAATTCCAGAATATGATTCTACTAAGGATAAAGCGGTATGGGACTAAACAGTATATATATATATATATATATATATATATATATATATATATATATATATATATATATATATATATGGAGCCTCTATGGTACAGTGGTAGAGTGTGCGTTTTGTACACTGGTGAACCAGTGTTCGCGCCCCGCCAGGGTAATAAACTATGGGAGTGTTCACCCGGCCACGTAGTGCATTGCCGGACACAAGGGGTGCTGTGGTTGAACCAGTGTTGCTTACAATAAAGTATGCTTGCACCAAGTTGGCTTGCGTGTCCCGATTACACTTGGTTCACAGACACACATCCAAAGCCACTACAACACAACAGTTACACTTACAAGCACATCTCTCCCTACATACAATCTCTACCAGACAGCCTAAGCCACTTGGTAGAGATACATTGGCTGTAGCGTCCCGACTTTGGTCAGGATAGGCCGGTCCTGCAGTGGATGCTCAAACGGCTGGTGATAATATATATATATATATATATATATATATATATATATATATATATATATATATATATATATATATGCTGTTTGAGAGTCCACTGCAGGACCGGCCTCTCCCGACCGAAGTGGGGACGATACAGCCAATGTATCTCTACCAAGTGGCTTAGGCTGTGTGGTAGGGACTGTATGTATGGTGAGAAAAGCTTGTAACTGTGATTGTAGAGTTGGAGTGGTTTGGATATGTGTGTAGTCTGTGAACCAAGTGTAAATGGCCGGCGCAAGCTGACTGGGTGCAAGCATACTTCATAGTACACAACACTGGTTCAACCACAGCACCCCTTATATCCACCAAAGCAGTACGTGGCAGGACGAACCCTCCCAAAGTTTATTACCCTGGCGGGGCGCGAACCCTCTTTCTTCCATGTACGAAAAAACAAACTCTACCACTGTACCATAGAGGCTCATATACAGTACATCCCCCTAGTACGCACCTATATGGGCGGCAGAGGATGTGGCATACTAGGAATTTGCGTACTGTAAATGCATAAACTTATGGGAAAATTTACATATGGGCGGCAGCCCCCTCCATGGGCAGCCCTTGAGATGCCTTTCAGACCTAAGTATTGTTCTATACAGGGAAACTAAGACATAAGATAAAGTAAACCAACAAGATTAGGGCTTTACTAGGTAAATCACCAAGGATATGGCTTAACTAAATGAACAAGAATATGGCTGCTCACCTTTACCCAAGAGGACAACAGGCGTGATGGAGGTAAGAAGAGGATCTGAGGCAGGATGAGGCACCTAGCGTGCATATCCTGCATCACCCACCACACCACCTGACACACCACCTTCCTCACCACTTTTGTCACCAGCACTTTCGACACTTTCACTACCTAATGCACTCACTTCTTTCATAAACCCTTCAAAGTCTATTTCTGACACCTCAGACATCGAATCAGTCTCTTGATCCTCCTCAGGATATGGCTCTTCTGATGTTGAAGGGAGTGATTCCTCACTTTGTTCAAAGCCGAAGGAAACGGGTGATGAGTGTTTGCTTCTGTCTGTTTACTTCCTGGTTGTGATTGTCGGTGTAGTGGCAGAAGGTTCTGTCTGGTGAAGACGTCACCTCCTCCACTCGCAACTGTGAGCGTTTGATGTCCTTGAATTCTTCCTTGAATGTATCCAGGGCACACAGTGCCCTGCTGATCTCCATCATGGTCAAATCTTCACTCTTCATCACTGGTGTTGCTGCCTTTTCTGCTGCTATCTCCTGCTCAAGGTTGAGGGAGCATAGGCAACCGTTATCGCTTCTTGGGGGGGCAATGTCGTGTGCTTGGGGTAACCCCTGATTTGGGCCACTCTTCGTTCCCCGCCTCGCCTACAAGGAGTTCAATTCGCGTTGTAATAAAAAATACACTGAAAAAAAAAAATAGGTCCTTGCTTACAAGGGGGATCGCATACTCGGAACACACGTACTGTGGGGATGTGCTGTACATATATATATATATATATATATATATATATATATATATATATATATATATATATTGTTACATAGCCTATGATTTCATCATCCTTTGTGTAATTTTAACGCACAGTATGCTGCATGTTTGATCACGAGCGTGTTCTGCCTCAGTCCCCCTCTTCTACCGTTATAGTAGAGTAAGTCGTCCTTTCTGTTGTTCAGTGCAGGATTGTCAACTCTTTGTCCCCATGGCTTCATTTGCGCGTCCTTCTTACAAGTTGTATCAAGCTCTGCTGGCCCCTATATAATGAGCTCAGTCTCTGCATCATGGCCACTTAGATCTACTCCTCATTTCGTTCACATCTCTGTCCTCCCCTGTACAGTTATTGTTGTGAGTGCTCAGGAAGTCTCCAACCATCTAGCAGCTGTGTAATTTGAGTATAACTGTTGTTGCATTTTTTTCTTGTGCTGTGTAGCGTAGGGTTAATTCTTAGGCCTAGTGAGTTTTTTTTGTGATTTATGTAAAGGTTCTTTTTGTCAGTCATTTTTTATAATATTTTGTATCTGTAATAATTTATCTTGCATTAACTGAGCATTACCCAGTGTATTTTCATTTTATCAGGGCTGACTTAGGTAAATTTACTCTCGCTAATTTCATGTTAATAGAGGCTATTGCAGTTAACCATATATTTAACCTGTTTTTTGCCGTTACATTATCCTTATGAGTTCTGAATGTTTTGTTGTTAGTTTGAGCATTAAACTTTAACTTGTAATTTTACCTAACTCTTTATTTTGAACCTGGACCTTTACGGGACAGTAGTGATTATTAGTATTCTCACTTAAAGTGTACATTATCTTTCTCTGTTCCGTAACATAAATTTGGCGACCTCTCATCAGGATATTCAGGATATTATCATAAGGATATTGCTTGATATTTTGTGACTGTGATTTATTCATGATGTCTACTATTACTACATTTGATGAAGCCAAAGATTTTTTGTCAAATGTGCAAACAGTGTGTGATGTAGAAAACAGAACAAAGAATGAACTTAAGCTTGTTGCTCAACAATTGGGAATTGCTGTTCGCTCTCATCATTCTAAAGATCAAATTGTTGACATGATTAATGAAAGCTTGTTTAATGTAACTCCTCCAAATGAGCAAACGCAGATTGAATTAGCTAAGTTACATGGTATGAAGAATGCACCAGCCACATTTCAGAAGCTCATGAATGTTGTAACAGAGGGTTTGGCAGGGTGTGTTGTTTATATTGATGATGTATTAATCTTCAGTGACAACTGGAAAGATCATCTATGCCATGTCAGTAAATTTCTTGAGCGTTTAGTTCAGGCTAATCTTGTAGCTACTTTATCAAAGTGTGAGTTTGGTCAAGCTAAAGTTCAATAC
Organism: Coenobita brevimanus; assembly: GCF_032717465.1. Classification (NCBI taxonomy): domain Eukaryota; kingdom Metazoa; phylum Arthropoda; class Malacostraca; order Decapoda; family Coenobitidae; genus Coenobita; species Coenobita brevimanus. The sequence continues at coordinate 27,143,116 of NC_136971.1, forward strand.
CTTGGGTACGTAATTGGTGATGGACATGTTGCACCACCAGGAGCTAAGGTTCAGGTTATAAGTGATCTTCCCAGACCTAAAAGTAGGAAGGAGCTACAAAGATTTTTGGGAATGGTAGGTTATTACAGGAGATTTGTTCTTAACTTTTCTATTCTTGTATCACCACTTACAGACCTACTGAAAAAGGGAGTTAAATTTGTCTGGACCGATAACTGTGAATCCTCTTTCAACAAACTTAAAGCTATCCTATTAAGTCAGCCAGTGCTCGCTACTCCAAATTTTGCTAAGCCTTTTAAGATGGCTGTTGATGCAAGTGATACAGGAGCTGGGGCTGTTTTGCTGCAAGAGGATGATCAGGGTATTGAACACCCTGTATCTTATTACAGTAAGAAGTTCACTCCACCTCAAAAGAACTACTCAACTATTGAGAAAGAGCTTTTGGCCTTGATTTTGGGTTTACAGCATTTTTCATTTTATTTGTATTCTGGTTTTGATTCCATAGTCATTTATACCGATCATAACCCACTGAAATTCCTTAGTAAGTTTAAAGATAAAAATCAGAGATTGACAAGATGGAGTCTACTTCTTCAGGAGTATTCATTAGACATACAACATGTCAAGGGGAAAGAAAATGTTATTGCAGATTGCTTATCTAGACTTTAGACAGATTGTTTTAGAGTAATAAGAAATTTCCTTTGTAAATTTCTTTTTCTTTGTGGGGAGGTGTTACATAGCCTATGATTTCATCATCCTTTGTGTAATTTTAACGCACAGGATGCTGCATGTTTGATCACGAGCGTGTTCTGCCTCAGTCCCCCTCTTCTACCGTTATAGTAGAGTAAGTCGTCCTTTCTGTTGTTCAGTGCGGGATTGTCAACTCTTTGTCCCCATGGCTTCATTTGTGCGTCATTCTTACAAGTTGTATCAAGCTCTGCCAGCCCTTATATAATGAGCTCAGTCTCTGCATCATGGCCATTTAGATCTACTCCTCAATTCGTTCACATCTCTGTCCTCCCCTGTACAGTTATTGTTGTGAGTGCTCAGGAAGTCTCCAACCATCTAGCAGCTGTGTAATTTGAGGATAACTGTTGTTGCATTTTTTTCTTGTGCTGTGTAGCATAGGGTTAATTCTTAGGCCTAGTGAGGTTTTTTTGTGATTTATATAAAGGTTCTTTTTGTCAGTCATTTTTGATATTATTTTGTATCTGTAATAATTTATCTTGCATTAACTGAGCATTACCCAGTGTATTTTCATTTTATCAGGGCTGACTTAGGTAAATTTACTCTTGCTAATTTCATGTTAATAGAGGCTATTGCAGTTAACCATATATTTAACCTGTTTTTTGCCATTACATTATCCTTATGAGTTCTGAATGTTTTGTTGTTAGTTTGAGCATTAAACTTTAACTTGTAATTTTACCTAACCCTTTATTTTGAACCTGGACCTTTACGGGACAGTAGTGATTATTAGTATTCTCACTTAAAGTGTACATTATCTTTCGCTGTTCCGTAACAATATATATATATATATATATATATATATATATATATATATATATATATATATATATATATATATATATATATATATATATATATATCAGGGCGGCCCCACAAAAAAGTAGAAACTATTCACTTCCACAAGGTTACATATGTTCCTTTTCATCACTGGAGGCATTATGTGAAAAATTTGATGAAATACAGAATTTCTGGAGGTCACTCCGATGCTGTAATTCCAAAAAAAATGAACTGAAAACTCATCTACGGATCTTGAACAAAAAACTACATACATATTTTCAGTGTTTCCAAACTTAGACAGTCTTTATCTGAGTGCTAAGAGAACACACTTAAAACACTAATTATAGGAATAATGCATCACTTTGTCTTCATCAAAGCAGCTTCCATCAGAAATGGCAGTCTTTTCCGGTGGTTAGGGACGAGCTGCAGTATGTACTGTTACTTCCTTAGTTACAATGGTTTTCTTAGCTTTACTTTGCGTCTAGTTTTTTGGACGTCGATGGCCATTCATCTTCAGACTCTGCTGATGAGGAAACACTACAGTCTTCAGTGTCAATAGAGAAGGATTGCACAGTCATTTCCATCTACTGTGCAATGAGCTTGCATTTTTCTTTTCAAGTTTGGCTTGATCACTTCTGTGTTGCTTACGAGCCTCCTTGTTTGCCAAGATTCTGTCCACCCCAGACAAACTCCCACTGAATGGAACCTGGTGCTGCAATCACAGGAACTGCTTATCCCCTTCGTTTGTCATAGTGAGCCGATCGTCCTTTTGAGAAATATCTTGAAGTTATGCTCTTGGACCTGGTACCCTGGTTTAGGTAACGATCTGTTGTTCTTCAATACACAGTACTCTTTGTGAAGCTTTTTGAGCTTGTGAATACTCTGGTCTACTCTTTGGGTCGGGATGTGCGCTTTAACCCAGTTCACCAGTACCTTCTCAATGTTAGGCTACTCTTAGGGCTGTGACTGACTGTAAGAACGTTCTGATGGTGAAACATGAAGTTCCTGTGGACATCGGTTTTGGTCGGCAGGCGAGGTCCCAACATATCTTTCTTAGGCTTGCCCAGAAGCCATACTTTTGGACTGCTTCTTGTCATAAGCATGGCCTGTGATTGGAACACATTGATTAGCAAGGCTTAACATACATATATACATTAATATGAGATACACTAGCACACATATTCCGAGTTATGTAACTCAAAATGATATACTAGTAATTTTAGAGATAAATCATTTAATAACTCTTATTCCAAGTCATCTGAGTGATCAGTCTCTCTGCCTGATGTATCTGCATCACTTTTGAGGAGAAAATCACTGTCACTCCCTGATAAGGAAGAATAAATTTCTATATTCGCATTTAGGTGATTTTCATCAGAGGATGTAGCAACTTCCTTTTTCTGCCTCTTTTTAGGAGGTTATAGCCGTTGTTTCCTTCTTCTTTTCCCGAATTCTCATCACCAGATTCCTCTCCACACTTTGATTTTCTGAAAGGTTTTCTGCACAGGCTTGGTGGAAACTGTGAACAGAACGAAACTAGAACAAGGCCATCGTCTGTCTGCTGCCAGCAAATGCCCTCAGGTGTGGGATAATCTGTATCCTGCTTAAGACATTGTATCCAGATGTATGCTGAAGAGGTCTAATTTACGAGTAAGGAATATTATATAATCTTTGAAAAAAAAAAAACTACTTTGAATCACACTGAACTCAAAACTAACATGGATGTGTTTGCTTTTAGTCACAATAGGCATTTGGTTATATATGAATATTTTATAGCAATTAATCACAATAAACATGTACAAAAGTTACAATACAAATGTTTTTACACCTAAAAGGGCTGAAATATTCATTTACATATGCAGAAATTCACCAGAACAAGTTGGACGACCTGTATTTGTTGATTCAGTTAATCTATTCAACTATGCAAAATATCTCATTAATTATGCATGGTAGAAAAAAATGTCCCAAGCGGAAATGGATTCTACGGGAAAATCTACCCTATGATCAACAGAGAAAAGTCTGGTAGTGACGATTATCAAGTCGTTATAGGGACAGCCCTGTCTATATGTGAGGTTACCCTCCGAGGTCATTTGAAGTCACCGGTCAGAGGTCATTCAAGGTCACAGGTAATAGTAAACAGAGGTACAAAAATACTGTGCGATAGTATGTGAAGGCTGAAACAGAAAGTTCCTGGACCTCTTATAATCCTTCTTCCAATGCATATGTGGTACATTGTCTTCCTGGAGTAGAAAGAAAGATTGAACTAGAACAAATAGGATTAGAGTGTTCGCCTTCTTGGCTTGGGCAACGCCAGGTACTCCTGCTAGTCTGTGTGTGTGTATATACAATCGGAGTGATGATGAGATTGGTACTGAGGGTGTGGAATGCTGTGACACGATTGTCGGTCCTGATGAAAGGTTCGCCCTTTTTAGTCACGTCGTGGAGGGGCTTTGCGATATTGGCGAACCTTTTTACGATACAGTGGTAGTAGGATGTGAGCCCGAGAAAGGCGCGGACGTCGTGGACATCTCGTGGTAGGGGGAGGTCTGCGATAGCACGCAGCTTGTCAGGGTCAGGTGCTATGCCTTCCGTAGAGATGATGTGTCCCAGGAAGGAGACAGACCGTTCAGCCAGGATGCACTTTGATGGTCTGAACTTAAGTCCCGCCTGGCGGATGGGCAGTAAGACTTACTTGAGATGCTGGAGGTGGTCAGCCCATGTCCGGCTGAAATTGATTACGTCGTCCAGGTATGTCAGGCAGATTTTCCAGGTGAGTCCACTGAGGACTGACTCCTCGGGAAAATGTAGCATGGGCATTGCAAAGTCCGAATGGGAGGACATTGAATTCACAGTGTACATTGTTACTGGTCAAGAAGGTTGTTTTTCCTCTGTCCTCTGGGTGTATGGGGACTTAACATTATCCTTATTGTAGGTCCAAGGTGGAGAACCAGGATGCTCCGTATAGGGAGTAAGGGAGTCGTCTACCTTGGGTAGGGGGGGTGGCATCCTTTGTGGTCACGTCGTTCAGTCATTGATAATCAACACAAAAGAGCATGGTGCCGTCTTTCTTTTTAACCAGGATGACTGGAGAGGACCAAGGGCTGGTGGATGGAGATACGATGCCGGCATCAAGCATTTCCTGGACCTGTTGGTCTTGCTCAGCCCGTTGTTTGGGTTTTTTCTGCTGTGATGGTTGGTGAATATGTGGTCCTGTGGTGTGGATTTCATGTGTCAGGTACATGGTGTGGCCGATGTCTGCCAATCCTGATGTAAAGAGGTCTCAGAAGTCCAGGAGGAGGCGTCAGAGGCTGTCAGCCTGGTGTGGCAAGAGGTATTCAGGTAGAGGGGGTAGGGTGGCAGGGGAAGAGGGGGGTGCACAAGGTTCAGCTTCCTCCATTTCTCCGACCACTAATCCTCTGGGGAGGGTGAGGGGGATGGTGATGTTGGCAACACATACTGCCCAGAGGTGAGGGGGGAGGAAGGTGGGGGACAGTAGGCAGAAGGAGACAGTTCCAGGTGATAGGCTAGGGGAGAACAGGACAGAGGTTCCAGTGGGCATGTTCAGGTGTAGCCAGGCCTCATGCTGAGGGGGGATGGTAAGGGCAGAGGCGATGGTTGCGGAGAAGGTGGTGTGTGGAGAAGCAGGGGGGGTAGGGGGTAGAGAGCAGTGTGGAGGACATGGCAGGGCGGACAGGGTAAGGGAGGAGGTGAGGGTGTGCATGTTCAGAGTGGCTGGGAGGGGGGGGAGGGGGGGCTGGAGGCTTCTGGAAGTGGAGACGTCACTTGTGACAGTTGATGCTGGTATGTACTGTAACTTCTGCAGGAGGTCCATCCCCAAGTAATCATCATAGGCACGGCAGGTCAAGTCAGATATGATGAATTTGTGTTGGGTGGGTACTTACTGGTGGGTATCGGCACACAGGACCGGGGTTTCTCCACATACTGGCTGGGGGTAACCTCCTGCATCGTCAAGGTGAGCTGAGGTGGGGAGAAGCAGGCCGAAAGCCGAGATGTGGCGGGAGTAGAAGTGGCTGTAGAGACAGGATCTGGCAGCTCCCATGTCAACAGTAGCCTCGCTTTTACCCCATTCAGTCTCATCGTAGACTGGAGGGCGGTGTGTTTGTGAGATGGCCCCCACCATCATGGGGAGGTGCAGGGGCGGTATTTTTGTGAGATGGCCCCTGCCACCATGGGGAGGTGCGGGGGCAGTCATACAAATCCAGCTGCCGTGGGGCATCTTCCTCTTCAGGCTCCACTTGCCCGAGGTCGGCATAGTCAGTGGGTGAGGTGTTGTCCTCGGTGCTCTTGTCGTCTAGGGTGGAGACTTTTCGGCCCTTTGGGTGGTTGTCCTGCGTTGGGCAGCTTTTACCTGCTCACGGATGTTGTGGATAGGGCATCTGTGTCTGCAGGCAGAGAATTCTCACAGGCTGATGGAGATGACATTATATTTTCCTTCGGGATGGAGCATCTTTTGGTAGGGTGTGCCCTGGGCATGGTGGGTGTTGCTGAGGGGCTTGCGTGGGTGGGGGGGTGTCCGTGGTTTGTGGTGCGGCATCATCCTTTGTGTGGGGAATGTGCTGACTGTGCAGATGTGCTGTGAGGTGGAGCAGGTGGCTAGAAGGCGTTTAACTAGCTGGACATCTTTGTCGAGGTCTCCCATATGGTCATATATTGTGAAGTGATTTTCCCCAAGGATGGCGTGACTGCCTGGATCACGATTTGAGTGAATTGCACCCATGTCAGCTCCGGGAGATCTTGGTGGCAATACTTGACATTGCATTGCCCAGGTGAGGCAGGGTAACTGATATCTTTTCCCTGTCGTGGTTGAATCCTATATCTAGCAGTGGCTTAACCATGGGCATGTATGTGTCAATATTGTATTGTTCAGGGTTGAACTTTGGCAACTGCATGTGTGTTTTGGCCGCCATTTTGCTAAATTTTCCATATGTTCCTCGTAGCTCTCTGACCGGATCAAGTACAACCACTAGCCACCAGTGTTATGCTATGTGTCCAAAGGTCAGCTTCTTGTCCTCTGAACTTGAGCAACTGATCTGGGGTTCCCTTCGAGACTGGGTCTAGAGCATGCAACTAGAGGAACAGGGCATAAAAACTCAGGTCAACCAACCTTACACATATATTGCCTTAGAATCAACATAGTACTTAACACAATGTTATCACTATACACTGTACAGGTAAAAGGCACAGTAAGACAGGAGGACTCTGGTTTGGGCTGATGGGGACTTGGGCTTCTCACAGGTGTCATCCAGGTGTGGGAGAGGTCTCATCAGGTATGTCATCCCGCATGAGGCACAGGACCACTGCCAGGGGCTGGATCATCTGGAGTGGGCTGGCGGGCAGCATGGAGGGAGGCCCTTCCCTAGTGGGGCCTCTGTGGGGAGGTCAGCCCTCGGGATTGGGGCAGAACAGAGCGAGCAGGAGCGCTTGTATGCGCCCAATGCTGGAGGAGGACTGCTTGCCGATGGGGCTAGGAAGGTCATGCCCCGGAGTCCTGGGGACACCCCTGGCTGACTGAGAGCTGCGGTCTTGTTTGTTTCGAGCTGCTGTCAGGGGCTGCCTCTGGCATCCCTTCCTCCTGGAATCCGACAGCGAGGGGCATTGTCAGGGCACTGGCTGCAGGGCATGGATCCCCAGACTCACCAGGGGGCCTTTGCTAGATCTCCTCCAGCTGCAACTTCGTCGGGGAACTCCCTCTGTAGGGGAAGAGAAAAGGGTGTCCCACTCAGCCTCTCGATGGGTGGTGAGGCAAGCAAGGGACATCCTCTGTGAGGGGCATCTTAGGGGCGGTAGAAGAGGGACATACAGTGGCCAATCCCTCCCCGACATGGACGATGGCTGTCGCCACAGTTCTCCTATCATCTGGGACACCAGGTGAAGGGCGTATGGTGCTTGAACCTTCCCCGGTGCAGACGGTGGCCATCACCACAGTCCTGCTATGTGTGGAGGTGGGAAATGAAGGACAGATAGTGGCTGATCCTTCCACAGCATGGATGGTGGCCGTCACTGCGGTTCTGCCCTTCTCTGCAGTCACAACTGAGAGATGTACGGTGGCCATTATGTCCCCGGTGCAAACGGTGGCCGTCACCGTGGTGCTGTTCCTAGCAGAGGCTGCAGGTGAAGGGTATTTGGTGGCCGACCCTTCCCCAGCGCAGACAGTGGTCGTCGCCACGGTCCTGCAGGGGGTAGTCCTTGTCCCCGACGGGGACGGTGGCCATCATCACGGTGCAACCTTGGACTGTATGGCTACAAGTCCCACCCCGATCCTGGCAAGTGCTGGCCCAGCTGGAGAGTTGTCTGCTGGGGCGGCGTTCTGCTGTCTGGCTCCGTTAAGGGGAAGAGGGGCACAAGGTAGTGGGGGACATAGGCCCGCCTGGACTGGGCCCTTCGTGCACCCTATGCGCCTCCCTGTGGTCTCCCCTTGGGGTGGGTGTTGCAACACTCTGTGGTTCCTCCATGGAGTGGGTGTTGCGCTACCCCTTCCGTGGTCTCCCGTTGGGGTAGGTATTTCACAATGAAAGAAGTCTCAATGAATATTACAGACTTGATACCTTAATGACTGAATTAGAAAACAATAGCTGGGATTTTGTAGGTATGAGAGATCCACAGAATAGAAGAATAATTGATTCAGCTCCAAGACAACAGTCACCTGTTTTAACACAGAGGAAGACAGATTGAAAGAGACATTGGTGAAGAAGCTCTAAGTAACAGAAGTCTTTCAGAGAATATTATTAAATTTAGCAGTGTATCTGAGAGAGTAGCATGAATTATAAAAAAGAAAATACACCCTGAAAGTAATACAAGTATATGCACCGACTTCTCAAAGCTGAGATGAAGGAATAGAAACATTCTATGACGACGTCTCCCAGATTATGGAAGAAGAAATGATCAGATATACTATACTCATGGGAGACTTCAATACAAAAGTGGCAAACTGAAGAAATGGAGAAGTATGAATGGTAAAATTCGGAGTGGGAGAAAGGAATGACAGATGTGAATTGGTGTCAAATTTTGCTCAAACGTATAAGGGAGGGTTATTAATACTTTCTTTCACAAAAGAACAATGAGAAAATGGATCTGAAGAAGTCCAAATGGAGAAACAAAAATTAAATCGACTTCATTATAGCAGATAAGAAAAACACGATTATAAATGTAACAGTTATCAACAAAATATTGAAAGTGACCATAGAATGGTGCATTGCACAGCCAGATTAAATGTCAGAAGCAATAGAAAGAAGCTGATTGTAAATAAAAAGATATGCCCAATAAACGTAACCAAAAACAAAGCAGCTTTTCAGTTCGAAATAACGAACAAATTTCAGTCCCTGAATTATGATGAGTGTGGCACTGAAAGTTGAATAATAGGGTAAGAAAAGTGGAAAGAGAATCGGCGTAGACAGTGGGGAAAGCCAATGCAATCAAAACCAGGACGTATGCAAAAAAGGCCCTCCGGCTCATGAAGTGGAGAGAGATGAAAGTAAAAACAAAGAAAGATGAAACAGAAGGAGCAAAATTAAATACTCTCATCAACAAGAGAGAGAAAGGAGAAGAAAGAAAGAGAAACATGAATCAGACCAAAAAAAAAAAAAAAATCCAAAAAACTGAAAAACTTCGAAACAAGATCGAAGTAAAATGGCACTAGGGAAGCAGCAAATTATATCAATGAAGTATATCAATGAAGGAAAAAAACTGTGAAGTCATTAAAGGCAGAGATAGGATGACAAAGAGAGCTGAAGACAAAGAACTGTATGCATCAGTGACAATAGTACCAGTGACAACTTTTCAGTTGACATAAGTCTAGGAGTAGACTGTAGCACCAGTCGAGCAGGGCAGTACTCCCGAGGTGGATGGAAAGCTGATGACAGGGAGTGCTGGAGCTCCCGTTTCATCAGCCCTCAGGACTAGTTCCTGACCATCCCCCTTTGCTGAACTTTTTCAGTGTCTCAGTTACACAGAGAGTAGGCCAGCATGCTCTCCAATACAAATTTCTCTATCTACATTAAACTACATGCACAGTACACACTACACTTCCTTTTCCAAAATTCAACAAAATTAATGGCATCTCAACACTCAGCCTCGGAGTCCCCAGGGGGAGGGACCATAAATGCCCCCACCTTCCGCTCCTCTCCTGGTGATGACTTGAGCTGCCTGGAACCACTGTCTGACTCACTTCTTCATTTCTGCAACATTCGCGGCCGTTTCTCTAACTTTCGCTCTGTTGAGCACCACCTCTCCTCCTTTAAACCTCACCTTCTCTTTCTAACTGAGACTCAGCTGTCTGAGGCAACTGAGCAAACCCTTTTCTGTATCCTTCTACTTTTTCTATACTCATTTCAAAGCCAAAGGTGGCTGTTGTGTATATATATCCAATGACATATCTTGCTCTCGTGTTCCTGAACTCGATTCTTCTGAATTCTCTACACTCTGGCTTCGGCTTTCCTGTCATTCTCTGACTAAATGTATATCTGTGCTGTATACTTATCCCCTAACTGTACTGACTATCAAAAATTCTTCAACTATCTTGCTTCTACGATGCAACACATTCTATTTATTTCTCCTTTCTCTGAAATCTCCATTTTAGGAGATTTCAATGTTCACCTCCACCTTTGGCTCTCCTCTCCTTTCGCTGATCCACCTGGTGAACAAACCTACATCTTTTCTATCCCTAATGACCTAGAGCAGCTTGTACAGCACCCTACCCATATTCCAGACCGCCTTGGAGAGAGCTCCAACATATTTGACCTCTTCCTTACAACTAATCCTTCTGCTACACTGTTAATCTTTTCTCTCCGTTGGGCTCCTCTGATCACAACCTTATCACCTTAACCTGTCCAATCACTCCGGTACCGACTGTGGACCCTACAGGGAAACATCGTCTGTGGCATTTTGGAGCCGCGGATTGGGAGGCCCTCAGGCAGTACTTCTTTGATTTTCCCTGGAATGATTATTGCTTCCATGGCCGGGAGCCATCTGAGTGTGCCTTGCTCATTACGGAAGTTATTCTCTTGGGCATGGAAGCATACATTCCTTTCTCGTATCCGTTGTCTAATGCAAGAAAGCCTTGGTTTAATCACGCTTGTTCTAATGCTGTCTGCAACAAGGAGAGGGCCTACAAAAGGTAATGGAGCCAACCCACTCCTGAATCACATCATCTTTACGTTTCTGCCCAGAATCGTGCTAAGTCTGTTCTTCGTTCTGCTAAAAATAATTTCATCCATACTAAACACTCTCAACTCTCCAACTCGAATTCTTCCTGCTCCTTCTGGCACCTTGCCAAAAATCTTTCTAACAACTTTCCCTCATCATCCTTCCCTCCTTTTTTCTATTCTGATGGTTTTGTACCTATTTCTTCTACTGATAAAGCAGATCTCTTTGCACAGACTTTCTCCTCCAATTCCACCTTAGACGGTTCCAGTGCTGTTCCTCCTTCACTTCCCCCCTCTGACTTCCTCATGGCTGACATTAAAATTTCTTCAGCTGATGTATTTTCTGCCATCACTGGCCTCAATACTAACAAGGCATATGGGCCTGATGGAGTCCCTCCTGTTGTTCTCAAGAACTGTTCTTCTGTGCTTACACCCAGCCTAGGCAAACTCTTTCGCCTTTGTCTGTCAACTTGTACCTTTCCTTCTTGCTGGAAGTTTGCTCTCATTCAGCCAGTCCCAAAGGTGGGTGGCCATTCCCAACCCTCCTTCTATCGTCCAATTGCTTTAAAATCCTGTATTTCAAAAGTTTTTGAGTCAATTCTGAAGAGAAAAAATTTAAGGCATCTTTCCTATCACAACCTTCTTTCTGATCGTCAGTACGCGTTCCGTCAGGGACGCTCCACTGGCGATCTTCTCACCCACCTTTCAGACTCCTGGTCATCCTTCTTTCGGGACTTTGGCAAAAGCTTTGCCACTGCACCTGACATCTCAAAGGCTTTCAATCGAGTCTGGCATAAATCTTTAATTTCCAAACTGCCCTCTTACGGTTTCTATCCTTCTATCTGTGCCTTCATCGCTAGCTTCCTTTCTGGTCGTTCTATAGCCACTGTTGAAGACGGCCACAGTTCTTCTCCTAGATCTATCAACAGTGGTGTTCCTCAGGGCCCTGTCCTATTTCCAACTCTCTTCCTTTTATTCACCAATGACCTTCTAAGCTGTACATCTAACCCTATCCACTCATACGCTGATGATTCCACCCTTCACCTTTCCATTCGGTTCCTGCAACGTCCATCTCAGCAGTTACTTCAACAAACAAGGGATGAGTCTATGGCACACCTAATGTCTGACTTGGCTTGTATCCCTGACTGGGGTAAGAATAATCTGGTTCTTTTTAATCCATCTAAGACTCAGTTTTTACACCTATCAACCTGACGAAATCTTCCACAGGTATACCCACTAATGTTTAATAATATTCAGCTCAATCCTGCATCATCCTTGAACATGCTTGGGGTTTCATTTACTCGGGACTTATCTTGGAAAGATCATATTACATCTCTTGTAAAATCTACTTCCAAGAGATTAGCTGTGCTAAGCCGACTCCGTTCTTTCTTTACCCCTGCACAATTGTTGACTCTATACTGGTGTTTCATCCGCTCCCGTGTGGAGTACAACTCTCATGTGTGGGGAGGCTCCCCACATACAGTTCTTCTCAATAGGGTGGAGTCAAAGGCATTTTATCTCATTAACTCTCCTCCTCCTACTAACTCCCTTCAACCTCTGTCTCTTCGCCACACTGTTGCATCTTTATCTCTTTTCTATCGCTACTTTAATGATCACTGCTCCTCTGAACTATCTGCATGCATTCCTCCACCTTTACAACGGGTGCATAGCACCCGTCTAGCAGCAAACTCTCATCCTTTTTTTGTCCAGCTCTCTAAAGCAAGAGTTAACCGTTACTTCCAGTCCTTCATTTATGCAACAGGTCATCTCTGGAACTGTCTCCCTCTGTCTGTAGTTCCTGCTGCCTATGATCTCCAGTCTTTCAAACGCACTGTGTCCAGGCATCTCGAAGTGAATGGATCTTGAATTTGGCTCTCTATTGTATTTTGTCTTTTTTTTTTTCTTGGAGGGAACTGTTATTGCGGGCTCATGGCCTTTGGTTCCTTCTTCCTCTCATAAAAAAAAAATACCAGGAGTAACACCAGACCAAGTAAACATTTCTTGTAAAGTATGAAAAGAGGGAGGGCCCCGGGATAAGATGGAATAGTAGCAGATTTCCTGTTGGATGAAGGAGTAGAAGTAAAGAACAGGCACGCCCACTTCTTTACTCAATGTATAAAGAAGAAGATAATTCCGAAAACGTTGGTGTAATACAATAGTTACGAGTATTTTGCTTCACAACAAAGACGACCCAAAAGGTCTTAGTAACTATTGACTCATTAGCTTGTTATCAGTTATTTATAAACTCTTCACCAAAGTCCTTACGAACACAATAAAAAATTTTGAAGAATCCCAACTTCGTGAGCTGACACGATTCTGAAGGGGTATTCGACTACTGATCCTCTGCACACAATGAATCAGCTAATTGAGAAAACTACAGAATACAATAAACCACTGTGCATAGCTTTTGTTGATTACAAAAAGGCTTTCGACTCAGTGGAGCACATAACAATTATAAATTCATTGTGGGAACGAGGAGTAAATGAGAAATTATAAAACTGCTCGAAAACATATATAAAGAGGGAACTGCTGCAGTTAAGTTACATAAAGACTCGGAAAAAATTAACACTGAGAAAGGGGTGTGTCAGGGAGGTACAGTATCATCAACACTGTTTGCAACATGCCTAGAACGTATTTTCAGAGAGCTGAACTGGGAGAAAAAGAAGTAAATATAGATGCAGAAAAGCTAAACAATGTAAGATTTGCAGACGACATTGTCCTAATCTCAGAAACAGCAGAGATATTGGAAGAAATGTTAAATGAACTTAACAGAGAAAGTCTAAAAATAGGGCTGAAGTTGGACCAGAGTAAAACTAATGTTTAATCCAAACACACCAAAAAGCGTCATCAGAATAAGCAAAGAAAGTCTTGAAAATGTCATAGGGTACAATTACTTGGGACAAAAACAAAAACTAACAATAAACCATGAAAGTGAAATAAAAAGATGCATTACAATTGAATGGAAAGCTTTTGTTAAACATAGAGATATTATGAAAAGTAGCTTGCCAGTACGTATGAAACAAAAAGTACATAACGAACATATATTTCCAGCTATGACGTACGGTTATGAGACCAAGAAACTGGAAACTCGGTGGAAAATCAACTAATCCGTTCTCAAAGAGCAATGGAAAGGTCAGTGTTGGGAGTATGTGCAAGAGGCAGGGAAAGAGTAACTTGGGTGAGATAGCAGACTAAAGTCAAAGACATTATAGAAGTCATAAAAGAGCAGAATCGGAGGTGGGCAGATAATGTAGCAAGAATAAGGGATAACCGATGGAGCAAGAGGCTGACTGACCTGATACCAAGAGATTGTAAACAGGAGAGGCCAAACAGGAGGTGGAAAGATGAAATAGTGAAGTTTACAGGCAAAAAGTGGCAGATTAGCTCAGTCAAAGAATTCTTGGAGACGGTTGTGGGAGGCTTTTTTTTCAGGAGTGGACTTGCAAGGTTGCTGCTGCTGCTGCTGCTGCTGCTGCTGCTGCTGATGATGATGATGATGATGATGAGATTCATTTAGATACAAACTAGCCCATCCAGTCCAGTCGCATCCATTCACACTGAGTCGAGTCCTTTCCTGCCCATCTCTGTCTGTTTAGGATAACAGGCGTATGCTTTTCACTTTAACTTGGCATAAAATAGCCATTCAATCATCTGTAATGCCAAGTTGTAACATTCGATTTACACCAGAAAATGATGGTATGCACAAAGAAGGGGTATGGGATGGATTTTTTTTTTTTTAATGCAAGGAAGAAGGAACCAAAGGCCAGGAGCCCACAAACCTTTCCTCCTGAGAAAAAAAAAAAAAGGAAAAAAAAAAAGCCAAATTCAAGAACCGTTCATTTCGAGATGTCTGGACACACTGCATTTGAAAGATCGGAGATCATACGAAGTAGGAAATACAGAGAGAGGAAGACAGTTCCAGAGTTAACCTGTAGCAAAATGAAGGACTGGGAGGAATGGTTAACTCTTGCATCAGAGAATTGGACAGAAAAGGGATGAGAGTTTGCTGCTAGACGGGTGCTATGCACCCGTCATAGAGGTGGAGAAATGCAAGCAGACAGTTCAGAGGAGCAGTGACCATTGAAGCAGTGATAGAAAAGCGATAAAGATGCAACGGTGTGGTAAAGAGACAGAGGTTGAAGGGAGCCAGTAAGAGGAGGAGAGTTAATGAGACGAAAGCTTTTGACTCCACTTTATCGAGAAGAGCTGTATATGGGGAGCCTTCCCACACATGTGAGTTGTGCTCTAAACAGGGGCGAATAAAACCCGTGTATAAAGTCAGCAACTGTGCGAGGGTAAAGAAGGTACAGAGTCGGCTTGGCACACCTAATCTCTTGGAAGCAGATTTTACAAGAAATGTAATATGATCTTTCCAAGATAAGTTCCGAGAGAATGAAACACCAAGTATGTTTAAGGATGATGCATGATTGAGTTGGATATTATTAAACATTAATGGAAGAATTTGTCAAAGTTGATAGGTGTTAGAACTGAGTCTTTGATGCATTAAAAACAAGATTACTTTTTCCCCAGTCAGAGATACCAGCCGAGTCAGACATTCGGTATGCCATAGCCTCATCCCTTGTTTGTTGCAGTAACTGCTGAGATGAATGTTGCGGGATGTAGAGCTGTAGCATTGTGTTTTTCTGCCATTGAGCTATGTGAAATAAACTGTATAAAAGTGAAAATCTGGACCCGGTGAGGACAAAATGAACAGTTTTTAAATCTTGGTCTTAACATCCAGCAAGTTTCAAGCAGTTGAAGTTCAGTTCCAACCACTACGGTCAACCTACATCCACTGTACATCAAGGTTCTTTGAAAGCAGTGATAAGAAACAGGGAAGTGAATATGGAAGTGGAAAAGTTACTGCATGACAGTACTGTGATATCAACTCTAACGTATGGAAGTGAAGCTTGGACCATGTTGGAGGGACAGAAATCAAGAGTGAAAGCAGTGGAAATGAGTTATTTGAGAGAACCATGTAGAGTTACATTGAGAGACAGACTGAAAAATAAGGAAGTGAAGGAGCGTTGTGCTGTGCATGTGGACATTAGGAGAAACTCACTGAGGTGGTTTGGCCATGTGGAGAGGATGGATAGTGACTGACGAGGAGAGTGTACGAGTATGTGAGTGAGGTGGAGGGGGGGAGAGGGAGGGGGAGGCCAAGGATGAGATGGAGAGATGGAGAGGAGAAGTATATGAGAGAGGGGAGTGTTATCTGAGAGCAGGGCAGTGAAATGGCGGAGGACAGGATGACATCGAGGCGATTTGTGTGTGGCCACCCCTTACGGGATTGAGGGGTCTGGCAATAGATAGATAGACATATACAAAAATAAGCCATCGTATTGAAACTTTTAATTGCGTGTTATCGCAGTTTTAAGGTAAAAGGCTGCACGGCACATACAATTTCCCCTGACCAGTAGCACCAAATATGTCACCGAGACGTGCTGGAGGCGGTGCCATGAGGGGATAATGTCAGGGTGTGGGGTAACGCTCTGATACGCCTGCCACGCAGGTCCAGGGAGCCGAGGTGACCAATAATGGGCCTGAAGGGCACAGTGCGAGTGACGGTGGAGGTTCATAGCATCTTTTTCTTAGCGCTTCATTTTGCATTTTACACCTCAGCATTCTGTTGCCAGTTATTTATATCTCTTAAATATCGGCATAGGTTGCATCAGTAACATGGATACTGTCGTGCAATGCTTAAAATAAATTGCAGAGGAAGAAGTGTCAGGAAATCTGTAAAACCGACTTGTAGTACGACTCTGAGCGTCATTGTTCCCTCAAAATGGAGCGTCATAACACTGTTGTTGTCGTCTTCGTTGCTAGTTTCTTGAGCACATATTAAATATGTGATAAAATATGGAGAAATGGAACGAAAAAATTTAATAGAGACGAACGTTACAGCGAAAACAGGGTTTCACATATTTAAGTAGAGGCTACAGTACCGACTAAAATATTCTGGGTAATTGAACACAGACTGACGTTATAATTACGGTAGATTTCAGAAAGTGGTGCAGATAATTTTACACACTTTGTGACAGGTGGGAGGGAAAAGTGGTAGTAGGGGGCAGAGAAGAGGACTGTAGGAGGGAAGCAATGAGTAGTTGAGTAGCACAAACAGAGGGAAGAGAGGATGTAAAAAGGAAGTGATTCAAAAACAGTGGAAACATTAACTTTCCATTACATGGCAGGTAATCTGGGCCAGAAAGAAAGTTGTGGAAAGGGTGCGGGGAGTGAGAGAACAGCAGGAGAGAGACAGGTAAATGAGGTGGCTACAGAAAGTTGGGGATGTGAGAAGAGAGGAACTGGATGACTGAAAAGAGTGAGATTTATAACTGGTTCCTTTTCTTGACAGGCAGGAAGGAAGAAAAATCGTGGAGAGAGGAGCAGAGATAGAGATGGCGGTAGGAGGGATGGGACGTGGAAACGAGACAGACGGGGTAAACAGACTATGGAGAGAGAGAGAGAGAGAGAGAGAGAGAGAGAGAGAGAGAGAGAGAGAGAAGGGGGGGACGGAATGGCTGAAAAGAGTGAGAACTGTAAATAATTCTTTGTTGTGATAGGCAGCAGGGGAGGATAAGTGTGGAGAGGGTCGGGGAGAGAGAGAGAGAGATAACAGCGAGAGGGGAGTGACAGGTTAATGAGACGGACAGAGAAAGAGAACGCTGAAGAGGTTTGAGTTACGGGGAACAGATTAAGAAAATTTCCATTGCTCGACAGGGAAAAGAGAAAAGCATTGGCAAGGGGGCAGGGGAAAGGAGAGAGCGGGGAGGGTGAGATGAGTAACATGATAGGGGAAAACAAAGAGATGATTGGTGAGACACATACTAGAAACTGTTGAAATAAACGGTTTTGGAAACATGTACTGATCCTTGTCACCGTATCACGCTGCTTTAGAGAGAGAGAAAGAGAGAGAGAGAGAGAGAGAGAGAGAGAGAGAGAGAGAGAGAGAAGGGTGGAAGCTAAGGGGACTGAAAAGAGTACGAATTAAGGAAGTGTTCAAGACCACTCAATCTTTTCCGTCACTCTAATTTCAGGGCAAGGAAAAACTCTGTGTATCCAGGGTATCAAAAAGTCAATTTCCTCCCTTCCAGCCGAGAGGAACAGAGTAAGTATTTAACAACTTGAGTGAGTTATCTTTTGTTTTCCTGATTCTGTGACTCTACTACCCATCCTTTTTATGACAGTGGGATGATGATGATAATGATGATCATGATGATGATGATGAATATACAGTGTATGCCAAACATCACGAGTTTCGTAAAGTAACTTTTAGTAAGTATTGTAGGGGAGACATAGACAACCTAGGGCCCTGGTGCACCTTTCTTGAAGCCCGCCGACTCATGTGAAAAATATTTTGAATTCTTGCCCGCAGCTGAGAGAAAGTGTGAGCAACAGAAAGCTGTGGGTACTAACGTACCAGATTTTGTAATGTGAACTCATACGTAGTTACATTTGGCATGACGTTCACCAAAAAGGACACTAATATATATATATATATATATATATATATATATATACATATATATATATATATATATATATAGATAGATAGATAGATAGATAGATATAGATCTATCTATGTCTCTCTCTCTCTCTCTCTCTCTCTCTCTCTCTCTCTCTATATATATATATATATATATATATATATATATATATATATATATATATATCATCAACCAATTGGAGCCTCTGTGGTACAGTGGTAGAGTGTGCGTTTCGTACACGGGTGGACCAGGATTCGCGCCCCGTCAGGATAATAAATTTTGGAAGTGTTCACCCGGCCACGTCCTGCATTGGCGGACACAAGGGGTGCTGTGGTTGAACCAGTGTCACAGACTACACACACATCCAAAGCCACTCCAACACTACAATTACACTTACAAGCACTTCTCACCCTACATACAATCTCTACTAGACAGCCTCAGCCACTTCGTAGAGATACATTGGCTGTATCGTCCCGACTTCGGTTGGGATAGGCCGGTCCTGCAGGGGATATATATATATATATACAGTATATAGATATATATATATATATATATATATATATATATATATATATATATATATATATATATATATATATATATATATATATATATATATATATATATATATATATATATATATTACAGGGAATTTGTGTAACCAATGATTTCATGGAATCCCTAGGGAACTCGTGAAATGAGCTATATTAGGATGGGTTAATTAAGTTTAGTTAGTTTTGGCTGCGGTTTGGTTTGGCCGGGATAATCTATGTTAAGTTTACAGTAGGTAAGGTTAGGCTAGGTTAGTTAGGTTAGGTTAGGTTAATATAAATGAATGTTATTTTAAGCGTTCATCTAAATTAACCTAACCTAAGCTAACCTAACTAACCTGGCCTAACCTAACCGGACTAACTTAACTGCAGCCTTAATTAACCGTACTTTAATTAACCCTTACAAATTTTTACTCATTTCTCGGATTTTCAAGGGATTTCATGAAATCACTGGTTACACAAATTCCCTCTAGCAAATATATACCATAGTTTATGGGAAATAATTCCCAGATTAATAATGCCCAAACCTCTCTGCATTTACATGAAATATGATTGCCATGTATGGCAACACACATTATATGAACAACACTTCTCGTTGATGAAAGTCACTAAGTTCAGTCAGAGATACCAGCCCAGAGATGAAGATTATGAAAATAAGCTCAGTGTTCTGATATCAACTGTTACACCAAGAACTGACCCATGTGTTAAAGGCAATGAAAGTCAAGTGTCTCATTATAAACAGTAATACTGATTGAAGTGATATTACATCGTCATTCGCTTGTACTCTTACCATAAATCTTGGGTAAACTCTATCGACTGTGTGTGTGTGTGTGTGTGTGTGTGTGTGTGTGTGTGTGTGTGTGTGTGTGTGAGAGAGAGAGAGAGAGAGAGAGAGAGAGAGAGAGAGAGGAACCAAAAATAATCAGTACCCTAAAATTCACATGTCCTTGGTCGACAACAAAGGAATATGAACACCATTATTATCTAGTGTTCTTTTTTTTCCCCCAAGAGTCAATGCGACAGGTTATTATATATATCTATATCTATACCTATATCTATATCTATCTATCTATCTATCTATCTATCTATCTATATATATATATATATATATATATATATATATATATATATATATATATGCTGCACTTCTCAAATCTATACTTATGAAACAAATTTCTGTTGACGGGCTCACAATATCGCATTATAAAACTATTTTAATAAAACTTATGGTTGGTAAATGATTATTCTGATTTTTTTTTTCCTAGGTAACATCAGATTACTCATTCAGCGGAAGAGGAGTCTGCCTGATAAAGGGTTTATGGATTTCGAGTCAGAGCTACTGTCTCGTTATTTATCGTAAGGAAGTGAATAAGTAATAACGTTGAAACTGTACTTGGCAAAAGGAATGTAGCATTATTTAAATTCTTTGTAATATTAGAGATTTTGTGATATCTAATGACATTCCTGTGCAGATTTAAGCTGTTCTGTCCGATGAGGTATTTTCTGCTTCCTTGTTCCTGTTCTCAGATCCTAATATTCAGCAGCGGAATCACTTTTCCAAATGGGGGTGCTAGCTTCAATCTCCTTAAACCCCTTCACTAATAAGGCCCTTTCCTAATCCAGAGAGTCCGGGGATGTCTTTTGTAATACAGTCTTGTCATCCACTAAAAATTTTAGTCAGCTTAAGAGTGTCTTTCCGAACTGAAAGATTTTGAATTGTTTTAGTAAACCCGTTCGGCTGAGGCCTTTTTCAAGTTGAACAGTATCGTTTGCTAGGAACAAGAATAAATTAAATATGGACGCCACTGGGATTTCAAGGTAATAAGTTGAAGCCAATCATCTAGTGCCAGCATGAATATACTACTGAGCATATGATGTCATGGGGCTGAAGAGATTACTATGAACTCGGATCGGGACAAGACGTTGCATTCTCAGTGTTTCTGGAGGTTTTGTAATACCTCAAGCTTTGCGATTTATTCTGTAACATCTCGATATGCCCGTGTATGTTATTGATGAAAACTGTGCTGATAGTAATATATCAGTAGCATATAATAGAATGTTAAGGAGTAATATCCATAATAAATAAACAAGGAAGGGATGCTACGATGTTTCTTATGCCAGGTAGAACAAAGTGCAAGCTGATTTCTTATGTAAGCGACAATACCAGCAATTTATGCAGAGTGGCCACTGCTCCACCACCGCACACTGATGGACATTTTCCCACCACCCTAATGACAACCTCCAGAAACAAAGACGGGCTGGATAGAGAGTGACCTGGATAGAGTAGTGCTGGGTGGCTGACGCTGCTGCACTATACCACCAGCATAAATGACAGTGGTGTTCACAAACCATAATAACGACTCTTACACACCTACCACTTCACTTTCTCATGTTACGTTTTGACAAGTTATTATTTCTTTCCCCTTGATTTTTTTTACGTTCTTGTTAAATTAATGACTACATATTAATAACTTATCAGATATGATTATTCTTGGCTTAATCGTGTTACATTAATGCAGTTATATCCAGCTTAATGGAGAACTGATACAGAGAATGGGACCAAGAAATTAATCATATTACTGAAAATTACAATATACATGGAAAATTAAAAGACAGGAAATATTATGGCCGCATCATTATCTAGAACAGTTTTAAGGAAAACAAAAATTTATACATTAATTACTGGTGAGCAAATGATGTACGACAAATTATTAGTTTAATAAAATAGACAAGTAGGATATTATTACTTGGCGGATATTCAAAATAGCAGACGATCTGTTACACTAAAATAAATAGCTGCAGCGTTTTTCAAAATAAAGGTGAATAAGTTTATCACGTCTGAATACTGTACTAAAACAATAGGAATTATGAAAAAAAAAAAGTCATTTTTTGTCAGTTACGGTAAAAATAACCGCAATTTGAAAAGTTAATAGCTAGAGCTGTTATTGTCACTCATACGAAGTTAATTAGTAAGACAGAAAGCTAACAGTTTCATTATACATTAATTAGTAAGACAGCAGGCTAACAGTCTTGGTATACTTATTAAATTGTATCCTTCAGTAAGTCCAAGGGTCACATATTTATAACTTTATAGATGGGTGATTGTGCTGGCAAGATGTGTTCCTGGCACAATAAACATGTAAGGCGACTGACTTTAGTTGCCTCTAGTTTTTTTTTTTTTTCTTTTTTCAGTGTATATTTATATAAATTACAATAACTCTCAAACTATGAATACTTGGCTAAACGTGTTCTGTACGCGTACCGTATATCTTAGCGAACTTCCACTGTGAACAACTCTTTAAAAGAACTGTATTATGAGGAAAAAATATATATACGGTATAATCATTATAACCATCATCATCATCATCATCATCATCATCATCATCATCATCATCAATCACTTAAAGACAGAGTGATGTGTGGTTTACATATACTCGCTTAAAGGCCGCCCTCCGCTGCCTCCGCTCGATGTCAAAAGGCCACAAATTCGTCTTAACTCGGGAACCGGTGGTTTGACTGGACTGGAAATTTTTTCATTTCTCAAGTTAGAGGATCTTAACGGTACCTTGCTCTGACAAGAATTACGCAAATTGCGCCGTTTTTCCTGATACGGTAACAAACTAACAAACATACGGAACTCGGAACTTTATAACACATACATATACATATATACATATGATAAATCTCTCTCTCTCTCTCTCTCTCTCTCTCTATTATATATATATATATATATATATATCTAGGCTGCTACCCCAAGGAAAGGGAGATAGCCGAGACAGGACGACACACTCCCCATTTACTCATCCATTCAAACACATTCATTCGCATCTTAGCCCCAAAGGGGAGAACGGACAGATCCTCACCGCACCACACCGCACAAGGGCCAACTGCGCAATGCAATCAGTGACATCCGCAGCAGGGCCCGACAGCAGAGCTGGTTTACCCCTGCCACATCATAACAGACCCATCCCCTTACCCACACCTGACCTGACTAGCTGATCAGACCAAATGCGGGAGAATATCCCCTCAGAGCTGCCTCATCACTTATTGATTCACAATTTCTCTCCATTTATTTCTGTCACGCACATTATATATATATATATATATATATATATATATATATATATATATATATATATATATATATATATATATGTATGTATATATATATATATATATATATATATATATATATATATATATATATATATATATATATATATATACGTAGGTAATAATAATAATAACAACAATACAAAGTGAGGGATTTGAACTCACTCACAGGTAAAGAGACAACTGAGTGGAACGGTGGTCACCTAAAAAATTGCTCTGAAACCAGCTTGGGCGAAAAGTCGAATAAACTGGGCCCCTGTTCTGTACCGGGTGTTTACCTCTGTTTTCCTCGGTTTACGCTAACTTCGCCTAAAATTACCGTGGCCCTACCTTCACTAGATTAACAATAAAAACAATGTTTGTCTTGAAGAAGCATTATGGGAGGAATGTAGAGCTGTAGTTTTTTCTTACGAATATTCTGCCACTGAGCTACATGATACAAGTTGCAAGCTGATCCAAATCTGGACCAGGTTAGGGCAAAAGAACTATAATTGTCATAGCTAATGCTGAATTCACATAACCATTCTTCTTTTGTGACGTATCTGGCGCCGTTCTTGTTATTATTACTTCCAATCAGAAGACGTGTTTTAAATGTTGTTTTGCAATATCCAGATTATATTCTTCTCCTTAGGATAAACGTTTGGAACTGGACGGGTTTGATTTAACTGCAAGACGTCTCCCCTAGGTGGAGTAAATTTGTCCAATAATAGTGAAAAAAACAAAACAAAAGAAAATAATATGAAAAGAAAAAATAATGAGTGAAATGCCTGCCATATTCTCTCTCTCTCTCTCTCTCTCTCTCTCTCTCTCTCTCTCTCTTTCTCTCTCTCTCTCATTCTTCTTTCCACCAAATGAGCGTGTTTAGATTTAGGCAGATTTTTCATTTAAATGGTGACCGTTTAAAAACTCTTTTCTACGAAAAGTTTCATAAAAGTTAAATAAATTCGCCATCTGATAACATGAACAGAACGAAAAATATGACATTGTAGTGAAGCGGCTGAAACTGAGAACAGCATTTTGAACAGACTTTGGGGATTTCGCGTTATTGTTTCCTTGGCCATTATCTTTTTTTTTTTTTTTTTTTTTGCTCATTATGCATCAGTATCCCCTTGTACGGTATGGATGCCAACTATATCAGCACTAAATATGCATAAACAAAAGATATTATGAAGGTGTACTGGACATGATAAACGGCTAAGAAAAGGATGTTACGAAGCCTACATTGCCACTGAGAAAACCGCCCTGACTTTAAGAACACTACCAAGACTGGTCATATTTATATGTTCTCTCGACCCCCAGAAGAATTTATTCAGTCTATTTTTATTCGGCCTATATGAGAGGCACTTTGAACTGGGGGAGTCTGATACAGCCTTTATCTACCCTCCATCAAGACGTCTTTCATTAGCTTAATAATATCACCAAACATTAGCAAAGGCTTAATTACATCTCGGGAGTTAAACTTTGGGTGAATTTCAAAACTCCCTTAATAGGATGATGCAATATATATTTTCAGCTACTCTCAAATGATAATATCTGCTTCGGAGAGACTTGAAAGTAGTGAGATCACTGCCACAGCCATTCTTATTGGAGACTATATTCTTTGCAAAGTTTGTTACCTGACTTGATTACGATGACATCTTTTTAAATTTGTTTTCGATCTTACATAACTTGACTCAGGTTAGGAGAGATACAGTACTGCCTGCCGTCACTCTTCTTACACGTCATGGGTTTTTTCACCCTCGATATCTATCTATCTATCTATCTATCTATAGCCCGACGCCCTAATCCCGCAAAGGGTGGCCGCAGACAAAACGCCTCCAAGTCACTCTGTCGCCCACCATTTGACTCCCCTCCCCCCAACTCACCCCCCCCTCCCTCATATACCTCTCAACTCCATCCCTCCACCTCATCCTCGGTCTACCCCTCCCTCTCCCTCCCTCCACCTCACCCACATACACCCTCTTAGTCAGTCTTTCACTCTCCATCCTCTCCACATGTCCAAACCACCTCAGTGTATTTCTCCTAATCTTTTCAACCACATCCACATCTACCCCACAACGTTCCTTCACTTCTTCATTCGTCAGCCTGTCCCTCCATGTCACTCCACATGCTCCTCTCAAGTAACTCATTTCCACTGCTCTCAGTCTTGACTTGTTCCCCTCTTGCAAGGTCCACGCCTCGCTTCCATACGTCAGGGTAGGGATCACAACACCATCATGCAGAGACTTCTTAACTTCCATACTCACCTCCCTATTTCTCATCACTGCTTTCAGTGTGCCAACAACCTTCCTTCCCTGCTGTACCCTTTCACGTACTTCATCCCCCAAAGTTCCATCCTTACTCATCACACTACCCAAGTACTTGAATGCACTCACATTCTCCATATCCTCACCATCCAACCTCACTGCACACTCTGTGACTTCATCCCTCTCAAACACCATAACTTTACTTTTGTTTACATTAACTTTCAGCTTCCTCCTCCTATACACTGTCCCAAATTCATTCACCAAACCTTGCAACTCCCATTCATCTTCACTCAACAATACTGTATCATCAGCAAACAGCAACACCGGAAGCTTCCAAATCTCACCCTCATTCATTAGGGCCACCCCCACATCCACTGCCCTACCTTGTACCTCCTTTACGACCCCATCCATATATATATTAAACAGCCATGGAGACATTACACACCCCTGTTTCAGTCCCACATTGAGATCTAAGAACTCACTCAGCTCACCATTCACTCGCACCGTAGCCCTAGCTCCCTCGTACATACTCTTCACAGCACTCAACAATTTCCCCTCCACTCCATATATTCTTAATACCTTCCACATACCTTTCCTATCTATTCTGTCATAAGCTTTCTCCAAGTCCATGAAGGCAGCGTACACTTTCCTTCCCTTCTCTAGATACTTCTCCACTAAACATCTTAGAACAAATATCTGATCTACACACCCTTTTCCCTTCCTAAATCCCTCTTGTTCTTCTCCAACTAGCTCCTCTGTCATATGCCTAACCCTATCAATGAGTATTCTACCATATATTTTACCAGTCACACTAAGAAGGCAAATACCCCTATGGTTACCACATACTTCTCTCTCCCCTTTTTCTTTGTACAGAGGAACAGTTATACCTGATTTCCAGTCCTCTGGAACCCTTCCCTCTTCCCAAGCCAATCTACACAACTTCCATATCCACTCCACAACAATCTCACTTCCATACCTAAGCATTTCACCACACACTCCATCAATTCCTGGGGCCTTTCCCAGCTTAATCTTCTTCATCGCTTCCACTACTTCCGACCTACTGATCTCTTCCTCCCTCCTCTCATCTCTTCTTCTCCCAGCCATTCCCCAACCACTTATACTCACACTGCTCTCACTCTCTACATTCAACAAATCCTCAAAGTGCTCCTTCCATCTCCTCAATTTCTCTCTCTTCTCCACCAACAATCTATTATTCCTATCTTTCACTCCCCTACTATTTCCCCTTTCACACTGCCTTACTTTCTTTACCTCCTTCCAAAACAATTTCTTACTCTCCCTCCATTTCACACTCAGATTCCTCCCAAACTCTTCATCCACTTTCTTCTTACTCTCTTTCACCAGTCTCTTAACCTCCCTTCTCCTGCTCACATATACCTCTCTCTTCTCTCTCTCATCTTCTCCCCTACCTCTACTCGCCAACCATTCACCATATGCCTTCTTCTTTTTGTTCCACAGCTCGTTTCACCTCATCATTCCACCATGCTGTCCCTTGCACACCCTTGCATCTCCTCCTCACTCCACAAACCACCTCACACGCTGCGCTTATCTCTTCCGTGAATATCTTACATACGTCTTCCACCCCTTCCATCTGCTCTAGCTCATACCTTCCCAATCTTTCTTCCACTATGCTCTTATACTCTGTCCTCTTCTCACTATCTTGCAATTTCTCCACTCTTCTCACAGGAGCTGTTTCCTCCTGTCTTCCCCTTCGCCTCCTCAACCACTTTCTTTGCAGCTCTACCTTGGCCATCACTAAGTGATGGTCCGAGACTCCATTCCCCCACCCTCTCCACACCCTTGCATCCAACACTTGTCTTCTCATTCGCTCATCCACACACACGTAGTCTATCATTGCCTTTCGTTCAACAAGTTCACCATCCATCCTCCTCATTACTCTCCATGTATATCAAACATCATAATCATTTTGCTAACAAAGATTTCACTGTTCCTCCAATTCTAGTCCTATGGACTTGTCATAAAACAAGCTCCAGCTATGCCTCCATCCATCCTTCATCTGAACCTAGTTCCCCACTGATACACGGGATGCAAGTTCGAAAAATAAGGACAGTTCTAATTCCTATATCCTTAGAATATCACAAAAGAGATAGTATGTTTTAATGTCCAATTGTTATTATACCAAGGCTACTAGGAACCACCCCATCCTCTTGTGGTACTTGAACGTGGGACTTCGGAAACTTCCATGCCAGTGTCCATCAGCAGATAAAATATATTTGTAACATACATGCATAATTACTTCGGAATGGATATTTTCTTCTTTAACTTTACATAGCTGCATGGGAGTCATTCATATGTAAAATTCCGCGGGTTTTCTGTGTTACTTTTATTCATCTGCAGGCCTTCATCAAAAGATAATAATTTAATGATATATATCCAACGCAATAGTCGTGAATTAGTGGACTGACATGATGTCATTCAAGAGTACTTAGAAATCAAACGTGTATGAGAAATAAGAACAGGGAAGGATATTATGGAGCAGTAAATACTTTCACGAGAGGTGTTTGATGTGTATTTAAATTCTGAAGAATGAGTACAATATGGCAAGCAAACATAAAATGAGGATGGTGAAATGGCTATGACTGACGTAAATTAGCAATAATATAGAGACCAATGGGTTCTAATGGTATTGCTAAGGATTAATGTCCGATAATTGGTAATAAACACCGGTGACAGTAAGAGCTTAGCATTTCATAAAGACACATAGAAGTGTCCCTAAAAATATCAGGAAAAAGAACTAAGCATGTACTCTGCATAGTCAGTCATGCATTAAAAATAGTGGTCTAGAATAGACAACAAGTTAACACATATATATTGAAACCATTAGAATACAGGTAGAGGTGCAGGTGTACCCATAAGGCACTTGGCTGCGGTACGAATCTCCTTAACTTAAGCCATTGAGTCTGTGGCAGGTTATTCATCCCGTATCCTGGCATAAAAAACGACTGTATCATCCAGGTTACCAGTTACCTCCGCTCGGTAGACTGTAGCACCAGTCAAGCAGGGCAACACTCCCAAGGTGGATGGAAAGCTGATGACAGGGAGAACTGGAGCTCCTGTTTCATCAGCCCTCGGGACTAGGTCACGACCATCCCCCTTTGGTGAACTTTTTCAGTGTAACGCAGAGAGTAGGCCAGCATGCTCTCCAATACAAGTTTTTCTAACTATCAACACCAAACTACATGCACAGTACACACTACACTTCCTTTTCCAAAATAAAAAGTAAAAAAAAATCATGGCAGCGCAACACGAGGACTCGGAGTCCCCGGGGGGGACTATAAATGCCCCCACCTTCCGCCCCTCTCCCGGTGATGACTCAAGCTGTCTGGAACCACTGTCTGATTCTCCTCTTCTTCATTTCTGCAACATTCGCGGCCTATCCTCTAACATTCGCTCTGTTGAGCACCACCTCTCCTCTAAACCTCACCTTCTCTTTCTAACTGAGACTCAGCTGTCTGAGGCAACTGACAGCAAACCCTTTCCTGTATCCTCCTACTTTCTCTATACTCATTTCAATGCCAAAGGTGGCTGTTGTGTATATATTTGCAACAACTTATCTTCCTCTCGTGTTCCTGAACTATATTCTTCTGAATTCTCTACACTCTGGCTTCGGCTTTCCTGTCATTCTCTGACTAAATACATCTGTCCTGTTTACTTATCTCCTAATTCTACTGATTATCAATAATTTTTTGACTATCTTTCTTCTACGATGGAACACATTCTATCCATTTCTTCTTTCTCTGAAATCTCCATTCTAGGAGATTTCAGAGAAATGTTCACCACCACCTTTGGCTCTCCTCTCCTTTCACTGATCCACATGGTGAACAAGCCTACACCTTCTATCCTTAATGACCTACAGCAGCTTGTACAGCACCCTACCCATAACCCTGACCGCCTTGGAGAGAGCTCCAACATACTTGACCTCTTCCTTAGAAATAATCCTTCTGCTTACACTGTTAATCTTTTCTCTCTATTGGGCTCCTCCGATCACACCCTTATCACCTTAACCTGTTCTATTGCTCCGGTACATCCTGTGGACCCTCCAAGGAAACATCGCCTGTGACACATTGGAGCTGCGGATTGGGAGGCCCTCAGGCAATACTGTACTTTTTTCTATTTTCCCTGGAATGATTATTCCTTCCATGGTCGGGAGGCATCTGAGTGTGCCTTGCGCATTACGGAGGTTATTCTCTCGGGCATGGAAACTTACATTCCTTTCTCATTTCCTTTGAATGAAGCAAGAAAGCCTTGGTTTAATCACGCTTGTTCTAATGCTGTCCGCAACAAGGAGAGGGCCTATAAAAGATACCGGAGCCAACCCACCCCTGAATCACATCTTTTATACGTTTCTGCCTGGAATCGTGCTAAGTCTGTTCTTCGCTGTGTTAAAAATAATTTCATCCATACTAAGTGCTCTCAACTCTCCAACTCGAATTCTTCCTGCTCCTTCTGGCACCTTGCCAAACACCTTTCTAACAACTTTCACCATCATCCTTCCCTTCTCTTTTCTACTCTGATGGCTGTGTAGCTATTTCTTCTACTGATAAAGCAGACCTCTTCACTCAGACTTTCTCCTCCAATTCCACCATAGATGATTCCGGTGCTGTTCCTCCTTCACTTCCCCCCTCTGACTTCCTCATGGCTGACATTACAATTTCTTCAGCTGATGTATTTTCTGCCATCACTGGCCTCACTACTAACAAGGCATATGGGTCTGATGGAGTCCCTCCTGTTGTTCTCAAGAACTGTGCTTCTGTGCTTACACCCTGCCTAGGCAAGCTCTTTCGCCTTTGTCTGTCAACTTGTACCTTTCCTTCTTGCTGGAAGTTTGCTCTCATTCAGCCAGTCCCAAAGGTGGGTGGCCATTCCCAACCCTCTAACTATCGTCCAATTGCTTTAACATCCTGTATCTCAAAAGTTTTCGAGTCAATTCTTAATACAAAAATTTTGAGGCATCTTTCCTATCACAACCTTCTTTCTGATCGTCAGCATGGGTTCCGTCAGGGACGCTCCACTGGCGATCTTCTCACCTACCTTTCAGACTCCTGGTTATCCTCCTTTCGGGAATTTGGCGAAAGCTTTGCCATTGCACTTGACATCTTTAAGGCTTTCGATCGAGTCTGGCATATAACTGCCCATGAACAGTTTCTATCCTTCTATCTGTGCCTTCATCTCTAGCTTCCTTCTGGTCGTTCTATAGCCACTGTTGTAGATGGCCATCATTCTTCTCGATCTATCAACAATGGTGTTCCTCAGGGCTCTGTCCTATCACCAACTCTCTTCCTTTTATTCATCAATGACCTTCTCAGCTGTACATCTAACCCTATCCACTCATAAGCTGATGACTCCACCCTTCACCTTTCCATTCGGTTCCCGCAATGTCCATCCCAGCAGTTACTTCAACAAACAAGGGATGAGGCTATGGCACACCTAATGTCTGACTTGGTTCGTATCTCTGACTGGGGTAAAAATAATCTTGTTGTTTTTAATGCATTAAAGACTCAGTTTTTACACCTATCATCCCGACAAAATCTTCCACAGGTATACCCACTAACGTTTAATAATATTCAGCTTAATCTTGCATCATCCTTGAACATGCTTGAGGTTTCATTTACTCGGGACTTATCTTGAAAAGATCATATTGCATCTCTTGTAAAATCTGCTTCCAAGAGATTAGGTGTGCTATGCCGACTCCGTTCCTTCTTTACCCCTCCACAATTGTTGACTCTATACAGGGGTTTTATCCGCCCCTGTGTGGAGTACAGCTCTCATGTGTGGGGAGGCTCCCCACATACAGCTCTTCTCAGTAGGGTGGAGTCAAAGGCTTTTCGTCTCATTAACTCTCCTCTTACTGACTCCCTTCAACCTCTGTCTCTTCGCCGCAGTATTGCATCTTTATCTCTCTTCTATCGCTACTTCAATGGTCACTACACCTCTGAACTGTCTGCATGCATTCCTCCAGCTCTATGACGGGCGTGTAGCACCCGTCTAGCAGCAAACTCTCATCCCTTTTCTGTCCAAGTCTCTAATGCAAAAGTTAACCGTTACTCCCAGTCCTTCATTTATGTCACTGGTCAACTCAGGAATTGTCTCCCTCTGTCTGTATTTCCTGCTTCCTGTGATCTCCAGTCTTTCAAACGCAGTGTGTCCAGGCATCTCGAAATGATCGGATCTTGAATTTGGCTCTCTCTTGTATTTTGTTTTTCTCTTGGAAGGAACAATAATAGCGGGCCCACGGCCTTTGGTTCCTTCTTCCTCGCATAAAAGAAAAAAAAAAAAAGATCCTTATTTTACTTATCAACCCATAAAGGGTGGTTGGACACCTGAAAAGAGTGACGCCACCTGCTCTAACCAGGATTCGAACCCTGGAGCAAACGGGCCAGGCACTTCGCAGTTGCTAACCACTCAACCACCGTGGCGGTAGGAGAGTCATAATGCAAACTCTACCATATAATTTACGGATTATCATGTCTAAGTTCTGAAAACTTTATTCATACTGTTTTACAAACGTTTCAAAGAATTTTGATACAAGACCTGAAAGTGGGTGAGATTGACAACATTGTAGACTTCGTAATGCTTCTTCTTAACAGATTTACTTTGCACATAACACACTCGTATTGTTTGGTAAGCAATTCATCATCATCATCATCATCATCATCATCATCATCATCATCATCACATCATCATCATCATCATCCAAACTTCCTTTCCCAGCCCAAGATGGAGTGCGGTAGAGTCCAGAAAGCCAGAAAAGAACTGACTGAGATACTGAACCAAGTGAATGAACAACACTTTCATTCCAGCCATTTATGTTTTTCGTAATATCGATTTTATGAGCATCATTAACATGCAATATTATTATTCTTAGGCTCCAGTAACCTACATAAAATCAATAAAGTCCCATAATACGTCGATCATAAGAGGGTTAATGGCAATGCTAACTCTCCCAGGCTCCTGACTCATAGTGAAGTAAAATCGACTGCTGTTAGGTGGAATAGATTGCAAGAGTTGTCTCGATCATGAAACAATAAAAGCAGGATCTTCAATCATTAGACTTATTACATTCCTACCATTCCCAATATCCATAATTCCTTTAAAACTGCCTGCTCGTTACTTCGTTTTGTGCGTTTGTCTATTGAAACTATTTACAAGCCATAATACTCCAGGGAACGATGTCACTGAACGATGAATAAGAATGAGCAGAATATAGCAACTAAATATATATTGGCAAATGCAGGATTAAACACCAGTGGCTGATATAGGTAAGATGTAAGTTATCGTACAGGTAGGAGCGTGACGGGTGAGTTAACCCTTGAAGACTCAGTTTTTTTTATCATGCCAATGTTTTTCTTTCTCTTCTTACAACACGGCCACCATCTCCCTTTCAGCTTAAGACAAAAGAATCTTTGGTTCTGAGGCGATGTATCCAATATTTTTCTTCTCTCATGTGTTGTTTAAAAATGCATTTTGGCCTCAGTCCTGTGACAACATGTGCTTCCATAAGACTTTCATTTCAAGCTAGACGGTTTAAACGCAACCTGCGCTGACCCCATTCCAGTTACAAGTATGCGAGGAGTGAAAAAAAAAAAAGTCTGTGGGTAGCAAGAATTAACATAAATGATGCTCTTTCAACATGGCCGCCACCTCCAGCACGCTTGAAGGCAAAGAAACATTTGTCCTCTGGAGAAGGGAAAATGTTTAATAATGTTTGCTATATCATTACATTATTTAAAAGAGTGTCTTTTTTAGATGTATTCTTACTACTAAAGGGTGATTTAATTCAGCTCTGGAAATATCTCTCGCTCTGTACAAAAAGCTAAATGAGATATGTAACTGTTTTGATCAATCGTGGGATATTTGCCTGTTTTTTACTATCACGAGATATTTACCTGTTTTGTATTATTGTATGGCGGGATGCTTACCTATTTCGTATTCTCACAAGATATTTTTCACAGGACAATTATCTTGTTTTGTACTCTCCCGGAATATTAACCTGTTCTGTTCTATCAGGGGATATTTACTTATTTAGTACCAACACAGAATATTTACCTGTTTTGTACTAACACCGCTTACTTACTAGGTATGTTCTCTCCTGGAATATTTATTTGTTCTGTACTATCACGGGATATTTATATGTTTTGTAACGTCACAAAATACTATTTTGTACTATTACGGGATATCCCCCTGCTTTGTATTATCACTAAGAACCTCCACCAGTATCACCAAGATATTAAGTTGATTTTATCTTATTTTATTATATTTTATTTTACAGGCCATCATCTTATTGGATGTAAAGGGACTGTCTTGCAATGGACGTATTTGTTAAAACAATAAATTATCATATACCTAATTGCTGTAAAGTCTCTACTAAGCTCAAGGAGCCGTTTAACCTTGGCTTCAAAAATACTCTATAATCGCCATTTTAGTGTAGGGTTTAAAAGAGTTGTTGAGCAAAAAGTATTACAGTGTGTGATATAGAAAACTTAATACAAAATAATTATACAAGTTACCACTCATTTATTATTAACAATATGTAATTCCTAAAGTTGTGTTAATTATCATCATTATAAGAAACCGTAAAACTGATATACTACTACTGCTAAATATAATCAGTTACAATAATAATAATAATAATAATTATTATTATTATTATTATTATTATTATTATTATTATTAGTTATTATTACTATGACTATTATTATCATTATTATTATTATTGTTATTATCATTCTCATTATTATTATTATTATTATTATTATTATTATTATTATTACTGTTATCATCATCATCATCATCATCATCATCATAATGATAATAATAATAATAATAATAATAATTATTATTATTATTATAGAGAAAGTAAGAGAGATATCAGTAGTCCTAGTGAGTGATGAACAGGGTGGATATAGGAGTGACAGAGGATGTGTGGACCAAATATTTGCAGTGAGACAGATAGTAGAGAAGGCTTGTGAGAAGGACCATAAGGTGTTTAGGCATTCATGGATCTGGAAAAAGCATATGGCAAACTGGACAGAGAAGGACTGTGGAAAGTTTTGGGCATGTACGGTGTAGAGCATCGGTTCCCAACCTGGGAGTCATGGCCCCCAAGGGGGCCATGGGACATTGACTGGGGGGCCATGGGCCTTATTGGTAATATAAGATATTATAAGGTATTTGGTCTGGGTAAAACCTGACAGAAATCAAGTATGAAATATATCTTACTGTGCTAGTTTAGCCTTAAGTATGTTGGGGTAATTACCGTTTTCTGCACAATATAAAATATTAAAAATATATAAATATACGATCTGAGTTATATAGGGGCCATGGAGCTTCTCATAATTTTCTCGGGGGGCCACAGGACCAAAAAGGTTGGGAACCACTGGTGTAGAGGGTAAGCTGTTACGTGCCGTCAAGAGTTATTTTGATGGTAGTGAAGCATGTGTTCAGGGTTAATGGGCGTCAAGTGATTGGTTCACAATCAGTGTGGGCGTGCGACAAGGTTGTGTGATGTCCCTATGGTTGTTCAATGTATATATATATGGATGGGGTGATGAGAGAAGTGAAAACACGAGGAATGGAAAGAGGGATGGCATTGATGAATGGTGATGGATGGAATATCTCAAATTTGTTGTACGCTGATGATGCAGTACTGCCTGCAAGTACCGGACAAGAACTTGGTAGGCTAGTGCAGAGTTTTGCTGATGTCTGTAAGCGTCGTTCCTTGAGAGTAAATGTAGAAAAAAGTAAAGTGATAGTTATTGAGAGAGAAGGTGACTCCCAGTGCAATGTAACAGTGAATGGAGAGAGACTGGAATTGGTGAGAGAGTTCAAATACCTGGGGACAGTGATAGAAAAGAGAGGAAAATGTGCAAAAGAAGTTGAAAGTAGAGTGACACAAGGAAGAAGAGTGGCTGGTGCAATGAAGACCTTGACAAGAAACAGAGGATTGAGTGTTGTAGCTGCACGAGGCTTACATGAAGGAGTGTTACTGCCAACTTTAACATATGGATGTGAGACTATGGTGTGGCATGAAAATGAAAAGTCAAGAGTAAGAGCAGTGGAGATGGAACTGCTGAGGAATGTATGTGGAGTACAGAGGGTGGATAGGATACGAAATAATGTGATTTGTGAAAGATGTGGAGTGAGGAAGTCGGTGGACACAAGAACTGAAGAGAGTATACTGAGATGGTATGGTCATGTGGAGAGAATGGATAACAATAGAGTGGTGAAGAAGGTATATCTGAACGAATTAGAAGGAGGGAGGAGGCGAGGTAGGCCAAGGAGAAGGTGGAGAGATATGGTGGATGAATGGGTGAGGAAGAGAGGTTTGGAAGTCGGTGAGGCTTGGGAACTGACAGGAGATCGAATTTGCTGGATGAATTTCGTGAGATGTGCATGATCAGGGATTTTTGTCACCCCTTTTTAACGTGGCAGCATCTGGATTGACTCTGTCGGACACGATATGTGAAGCTACAGAACGTGGTGAATGTTTTTGGCGTATCCGATAGAGCCAGGATTCCGAGGGCTTGAATGATGAGTGAATGGAAGCGTGGACCATTGGATTGGGCAATTTTGGGCTGTCTGGACATTGCTACTCCTCACCCTGCCCTTGGGTGGGAAGGGAGGTCCGGATGATGATGATGATTATTATTATTACTATTATTATTATTATTATTATTATTATTATTACTTTTATTATTACTGAAACATTTTTTAATTTCAACTTAAGCATCTTTTTATACTAGTAACGTTTATCTGGATGACAATTACTTTTTAATATTCATTTAAAAAGTTAATATTCTCAAAAGGAAATAAAATGGTTTTAAATATACTGTAGAATCATTATTTGATGGATTCTATAAATGTTATTTAATATTATTAACGAAAAATATATTTCACAAGATTGTACGCCAAAACATACGAGATATTTGAAAAGCTCTTTCTTAACTACCGTTATTGTTATGCCCTCCTTATTTTCTTTCTTCCTTTGTTTTACATTTTTCCTGTTTCAAACAGATTTTAAACATATACAATTAATGACAATAATTATATACAAAATGACGAAACCTTAGCTGACATGTTTTTTTTTTTTTTTTTCCTTTAGCTCATTTAGTCCCAGCAGAATCTGACTAAGTATAATTTGTCCAGTCCTGAATACGAGATTAACTTTCGATTTACAGTATAACAATTATATTAGTGCTATATTGAGTACCGATGTTGGATAAAAAGGAGTAGTTCTGATAATGTTAGGCTTTCTGTTATCCTCTTGATTCCACAGAGTCTCGCGAAGGGTGTGGGTAGAGTAATGACAAAATACAGAACACGTCTTGGGGCTCAAGGTTTTCAAATATATTATTTCTTCAGTCTCAGTATGAATGGTTTCCTAAGATGATGACTTCTAATGGAGAACACAGTGAACGTGGTTGTTGTTTTAGCCCCAGGTTCGTCTGAAATGCGGACCCTGTGGATTGAACACTTAAACTATCTTCCTTTTGCAGTCCACCATCCTCCTTCTGGAGGACAGAGAGGGAGGTGGAAGATGTTTGTATAATCGAGTAGCTCTACAGCTCTCTTATATCACCGCCACCCCATCAATACTCCCCTCTTCAGCACCATAGGGAAACTAAAACTGCAGTAAAATGGAATGTTCTCGGAGTGAAATAATATTACCTTTATGAACACTAAAACTTCAGTAGGAATTCATCATCACTGTATTCCTTCTCTAAATACAGAATTAATGGTCATTATCTGGAATACATTCAATATGTGAACATCATTCTGCGGGAAGACGAACAAATTGAAAGATTAATTAGTGCAGAGGTCAAATTTGATGCATAATAACAACTGGATTATTAACTCTGCGTGACAATGCTAGATTACATTATCACACATTTTTTTTTTTCGGTTTCACGTGTGTCTATATGCGTTATGGCTACATTCCAGTCACAACCCTTAGTCTTTCCAGTGCTTGTCAAAATTAGAGTAAAGTTGGTATACACATGGGATGAAGTGCATACCGTTGTTCTTTGTGCCGTGGACGGGGGTGATAGTGAGCAGAAATAGGTAATGACCGCAAAAGCACCCTACCAATTTGCAGCCGCGTCTTCCTTTACAGATTTCGCATTTACAAAATGTAAGCTGCACACAGGATAAACATGTCTCCTTAACAGTTAATTAATATCACTGATTGTTCCAACTGTCTTACTTTGTGGCTATAGCATTCACTTGAATTTGTTTATTCTGTACACAAATGAGTAATAGCAAAACGTATATAAAAAAGAGTGTTATACTCAGCTTAAGCTTAGAAGACTTAACAAACACAGTTGCAGACCCCCCAAGACCGGAATATCACAAACTTCTGGCTCTGCCACTCCATTTGAAAAGTCCAACTCGTTCTCGGCTCGTCCCCTCAGCCGTAATGGCTGGGCACGTCAATCACTCCAAATATCACAGTTTGGATTCCACTCTCCGGCCTCGCAACAAAATCCACTAAAGTTTAGGTGGAAAGAATAGTGTGTTTTCTTAACTGACTCGACGAAAAAAGGGGGTTGGTGAGACAGTTTGAGGCTTATCCAAGCTGAAGTACAGTAGTTTTTGTTTCTCAATGCCAGATAAAAGCTAAAGATATGGTGTGGAAAACATAGTCATAATGTTAATAAGCATTAGGCAGTCCCATCAGCATAAAGTTTAAGGACAGCAATATAATTCACTGACACTTAAAATATTTAATGGACGAGTGAATGCCACATCATGTTGATAAGTACATTAATGTACTCAACAATGCATAATAATTACTAGAGTCTAACTGATACATAAATCCAGTCTGACGAAGTACATTCTATTTTACTCTTGTCACTACCCCAAGATTTTATTCAGATGAAGGGCGACTCCTAGTGGTTATGGATTAATGAACAGTATAATTTCTCCTCCTCAGAAAATCTCTAATAAACTGATCACTGCCATCTTTGGAGAGCAAAAACATGAAAAAGACGTCACTGTATTGAAGGGATCAGGGATGTGTGAATGCTAGATGATCGTGATATATGATCATGATAATGAAGGTAATACAGTCATTAATGCTTTAATACTTGGTGTGAATATGTAAATGAGAGGTGATGATGAACGATAAGGGTATTAATACATATCAGTATTATTTTTTTTCTTTTTTGACCCAAAATGACTGATGCCATTTAAATTTATGACACAAATTAGGAGAATTAATATGGTAAATAATTCATTAATATTTCTCAAAGCATCTTACCAGATCTGAGTGAGTGTGTGTGAATGCCAGAAGATGGTTATCAAAGAAATAATAAACTTGATAATCTTCTAATATTTACTGGAACGCCTAACCAATGTTCATCAATGTTAAGTAATTTGCAGAA
Source organism: Coenobita brevimanus (assembly GCF_032717465.1). Classification (NCBI taxonomy): domain Eukaryota; kingdom Metazoa; phylum Arthropoda; class Malacostraca; order Decapoda; family Coenobitidae; genus Coenobita; species Coenobita brevimanus. The sequence goes on from NC_136971.1 coordinate 27,181,610, forward strand.
GGTATTTTACCAAAACTGGTAATAATGCTAATAAATAGTTGCATATTCTTATTTTGGAGACACAATAAAGAGGCATCGCCATTACTACTTGTGGCATTTAAGGTATATGTAATATAAAACAGATTTAGAGACCATAAGGGAAATTCTTGTGTAACGTCAACCAGGGATGTGAAGAGAAAACGGTGTTGAAGAATGCATCTGTAAATTTCACATTTGTTTCAATAATTGGCTACCTGTATGGTTAACTGTAACCATATTCTTTTCAGATCATAATAGGAACTCAGCAATAGACAGTATCTGGAAAGTTACAGCTTTAAAGTTTTTGTGTTTTTCTCTAAAATGTGTTGCAAAGGAAAAAATTTAGCAGAAGTGAATTCGGTACTTTCTGCGGGGATAAATGGCAAAATATTAAGCCAAAATTATTCAGTATGTATTTCTATCATAGAATTTTCAACCAAACAGCTGTATCCCAATTAGTTCTGGTGATGTTCCCATTTCAAATATTTTTTTTTTTTTTTTAAGAATATATCACCATCAAAAATACGTGAACATCATTTACATTTGGCACAAGGACTTCGGTTATGCTAGGATGCCTTTATGAATAATGCAATCAAGATTGAGGAAAAAAAAGTGCAAAGCAAAATAATAATAACTAGAACTCTGTAACTGTCCTACTGACAATCAGTAGTCTCCACTTCCTGTTTTTTACTGACCTTGATCCCAATGCGAAGAACTGAATTATTTTTTTCTATCAGCAATGATCCATGCCATGATAAATAACCTGGCTCTTCAGATTCCGTGTGCAGTGTCCGGTTCTCCTGGAATCGTTGCGAGACTCTAAGATGAGAATGATAATAATACCAGCAAAAACAATGGTCTCAATCTATGCAGTAGGTGGAGACTATTAACACCAAAAAAAAACAGAAGTCTCCACCTACTTGGTAGATGGAGACGAGTAATGATCCTAACAATGACGAAAACAAGTTTTGCCATTTATACTGCGATGATTAACTAGTTAACAATTCTTATTGTGTAGCCACAATAAAGAGGCTTTGCCATGACTATTTATGGTACATAAGGTATGTGTAATATAAACAAGATCTGAAGACCCTTCTTGTGTAACATCAACCAGGGATCTGAAGACAAAGATGTCGAAGAAAGCATGTGTAAATTCTATGTTTGTCTCAGTAACTAGCTATCTGTATGCTTAACTGTAACCATATTCCCTTCAGATCATAAGTGGGGCCACAATTTCATGCCTGGAAAGCAAGACCTTTAACCCTCAAGGTTCTAACACGCATGTAGACACAAATGAACCACTGGGTGAAAGAACAAAAGAAAGGAAAGGCATATCATCTGCTTTCATACGCATTATAGGCTCTTATCAATGGTGTGGTTGTAAAGGTTGTAATTTTTATCCCACCGGTATTCACCAGTGTTAAGCTGGAAATTTTATCCCACCACCGGTTGACACCAGTGTAATAACGGATATTTATATTATTACCTGTTGTTGGTACTGATCAACTCATCCATGGATAATATAAGTGGTACTCGACTTAGTATAGTAGAAGGTAAATATTTAAGAAAAGTAAGAATTGTGGTAGCGTTTGTAGTTTTTGGCCGAGTTTAGATTTAGTCAGTACCACAGGTGGTCGTCGTTCCCTCAGCGAAGGAATCTTGAATTGGAAGGGGAGTGAATTTGGCTTGAGGACATAATTTCCTTGATTAGGTACACCAGTAAAGAAAATGATATATACTTTACTCTACATTAATAACTTGATGCTAGTTTCCACAAAACATTTTTAATTACATGGCCCTTTTTAGTATGAGAGAAGATTGTACATTAAAACATGGTTTGGATGATCATTCCTCTAACATTATTACCAGACGAAACAATTTGATACATACCAACGATTTATGAGGTTATTGTACTTTACTTTCTTTTTGTCAGTTACTCTTGGGCTCAACAATAGCCTCAAGACAGGGACCTTTTTACGAGCATGGGTTACCTGTTCGGGCTGGCATAGCCTCGAACCAATAAGAATGATTACTCGTGTTCATTTTCATCCATATAATATACTCTCATCAGGCAATTCTCCAGAATCCAATATCAGTTCAGGACTATTTACAGTTCATAATCATCATGGCTATATAATCACTAAAAAAACATAATCACTCGGGCTTGTTTACCCTCGAGAAATAATTCAGCAAAAAAACATAATCACTAAGAATTCATAATCACTCGGGCTTGTTTAGCCTCGAGGTACTATTCAAACATTGTATAATCATTAAGAATACATAATCACTCGGGCTTGTTTAGCCTCGAGGTTCATTTCAAAATTACATCATTGCTCACAGTCACTAAGTTCCCTTCCATGCTCCTAACTTCCTTAGTTACAAGAAAGAAAACGGTTAATGGTTTGAATTACGCTCTTCCGTTACTAGATTGCATCACTTTTAAATTTCTATTTCCTATTTACAAAATAAAATTCACTTGATAGATCAATAATGCTATTACATTTGGTTTATATAATAATTCATGGATAGTGTAATGTGTGTATGCTCAAGTCCTTGGACAATACTATGGGAAAGCCTCATGCGCTCACTGACGTCGCCGGTGTCTGTGGGCTGAACAAACGTCCATTATATACGACGTCTGGGGCTCGAGTGAGCTCGTCGGGCGCTAGCGACGCCACTGCTCAATCAAATGAAGTGGTGTTTTTGAAATATGGTGGGTTTCAATTCTCTTTACAATTTATTTAGCAGTGTACCCATGACGCCAGGACTTTTGATTGAATTGGGGAAAATTTGGGATTTATTCCTTACTTAATTTAGATACTGATTCTATCACTATCTCACTTTGAATCTGAGAGCAGCTCATGCCATCTAGTGACGGCCAAGATAAACGGGACTTTAAATCCTCACAAATGACATTATTTAGGCCTTTTGGACTGTTAATCTTACATATATGGGTTCTAACAACTTCATTAGTAAACATTTTACAACTAGGTTACAGAAAGAATTGTATATTCATCATTGTTCTGTTTAAGGTTTAAACTCGGCGCCCAACAACGACGCACAAAGGAAGGGGACAAGCTGCGCGCATCTGTTATCCATTACTCGACTTAACTGAGGAATTCCCATAGCTCAACATCCACAATTACATCACCCACTGCATAGATACAGAGATACATACATATAAAAATAGAGTTAGCCCTACAGTAATTATTAATATATGAATTACTACTTAGGAACTTATAAACTAATATTCAGATTACACCCTATCTAACTTAAAATTACAGTACTACTAAACACATACATGAATATCAAATTTGTGGCACTACACGGCTCCCACGTTCGGAAAACAAATTTTACCCAAGTAAATTTTCTATGACATGTGCATGGATGGAATGTTGTTACTCTTATAACTGCTATGAACACTGAATTGGAATGCTTTTCCCCACAATCGGTGGCACCTGTCGGTCCACATTAAACACCTGATGCGTACCTCGGAAGGTCGCTTACTCACTTCATTAGGAGGTATGATCACTCCTTACTCGGGATGTTATGAAGGAATTTATGCCCCAGTCAGCCTCAGGTTTTGGAGGATAGCTTGTCACTCACCTGAGCTCAACAGGGTCTCTCGAGATTGAGATCACCACGGGAGGCGCTTCCTTCCACTCTTCCATTCGCAATCACATTTACTCTGTCCTTTTGTTTCCAGCTTTCCGCCCGCAAGAGGTGAGCGCTCATTCTGTCCTGAAGACTCCACTGCCTCACAAACCGTGCTAACTGTAAGGTGAGGGGATTGATTACTCCCCTCGAAGTAAGGCACTTCCCAGTTCCAACAGGAACTCTTCTCTCTTTTCCTTTTTTACACCCTCTCCTCAGGGACGAGTCCACCTGGAACATAACATTAAGCAGTTATGTTTCACAACATTCGTCACATGCACTTATCCACTTTTCTAACACTCCTCTATGAGCCTCTGAGGGGCATTCCTCACTCGCGGTGGTAATCGCTCATCTTCGGGCTCTGGGGCAAGCTCCTGTTGCAACGGTTCTAAGAGCTATTCCTCGGTACCGTAATATGGTTTTACCTTTTCAGCAGCCCTTTGTATTTTTTTTCCACTAAATACATTTTCAATGATATAAACACTTCCATCTAGCAGCACTTCAATCACTTTATACGGGCCGTCCCATTTGGCATTCAGTTTTCTACAGGTACCCGGCTGTATGGTCTCTTTTTTCGCCCACACCAAGCTATTGACTTCAACCTTCTGGGCTCTCCTCCGCCTGTTGGCCACCTCCCGGTATCGCCTAGTCATCCGTTGGTTTGTATCCTTTATGAGTGTGTGTGCTATTGCCAGATCGTCCTCCTCTGCATCCACGGAAGGCAATAAGGTACCAATGAGGCGAGGGGGATGGCGTAAGAAGGCATAATAAGGTTGTTGTCCCGTGCTCGAGTGCACCGCTTGATTTATGACGGTTTGACACGATTGGAGCAGCTGAGGCCAACGTAGTGGGTGTCCGTTGCAGAGAGATGCTAGGATGCTTTTCATAGTCCGATGCATCCTTTCAGTGGTGGAATTTCCCTGGGGTTGATAAGGGGTGACTTAGAACAAGTCCACCTGGTTCCTCCGGCAGAACTTCTTGAACTCTCCACTCGTGAACTCTCCACCACTGTCCAGCACGATACCTCGTGGCGTCCCAAAGTCGGTGAAGTATTGCCCAAGACAGTGTATGATGTGTTGTGTATGTTTATCCCTGAGGGGATAATATTTTAGAAACCTACTATAATGATCTATCACAGTAAGGACATAGCGGTAACCTTGAGATCCAGCAACCATATCAGTCAAGTCAATCCCGATACGTTTCAATGGTTTGCTTACAGGCGGGAAACCTTTCCAAGGTTGCTGCAACCCAGTTTCACCTTTGAATCTCTGACAAGTGGGACACTGTTTCACATACTCGCATACATCTACCTTTAGATTTGGCCAGTAGAATAGTTCTTCGGCTCTCTTAATAGATTTTTTCTGACCTAGATGTCCTGAGGTTTCAGGCGCGTGTTTGATAGCTTCTCTACTGATTGACTTAGGAATCACCAAACAATATTGGATGCTACAATCACTTGTTTCACGGGCAAAATATAAAAGGTTGTCAATCAATCCGAACTGGTTCAACATAGCTTTCGGTAGTCTTTTAGCAGGGAGCTTCTCACTATGCATGTACTTAACTAATTCATCCCACATGGGTTCTTCTCGTTGCTTATCTCTCATCTCTTCTCGACTAAATCCAAGCCAGTTGGTTTCTGACTGGTGGAATATCACTCTGACAGGTCTAAAAAGTTGATCAGCGACTACATTATATTTACCCTTGACGTACTGCATGTTGTAGTCGTACTCACGCATCTCGAGAATCCATCTGTTCATACGTGGGGATTTGGTTTTTCACTTAAAAATGCTAGTAAGCGGTTGATGGTCTGTCAAGATAGTAAAGTGGGAACCCCACAAGTAATGGTGAAAGTTGCGGCATGTGAGAACAACTGCCAATGCTTCTTTATCAGTTGCGGAATATTTTCTCTCGCAAGGATTGAGCTTTTTGGAAAAGTAACCAATAGGCAAGTTGGAGTTGTCTGGTTGGATCTGACTCAATACGCCACCAATATGAGTGTTGCTCGCGTCGGTGGTTACAATGAATGATCGAGTCACGTCGGCTCTTACCAATACTGGCGCATTCCCTAAGCTCGTCTTCAATTGATCAAAAGCGGATTGACACTCATCTGACCATTCAAATGCTACTCTGGATCTGATTAAGTTAGTTAGGGGAGCTGCTATTTTTGCGAACGAAGGCACGTGTTTTCGGTAGAATCCGCACATTCCAAGGAATCTCCGGATTTCTTTTACTTTGGTGGGTCTTTTCATTTTGTTGATAGCCTCTATGTTCTTTGGGTCCGGCGTACTCCCGGCCGCTGAGATTTGATGGCCAAGAAAGGTTACTTCTTTTAACCCAAAGGTGCATTTGCTTAAATTTAACTTGGCCCCATTCTGTGAGAGTAAAGTGAATAGTTGCTGTAAGCGACTCAACAACATGGGGAAGTCATCAGCCCAAATTATCAAATTGTCCAAATAATTCTTTACCCAGCCTTGCTTCAACAATGGAGTAAGAATGTCCTGCATTCGTCGGGAAAATATGGCTGGTGAACATTTTAGTCCAAATGGTAAGCGCCTAAATCTGTAAAGTGTGATTCCATCACTGAATGTGGTTAAATCACGACTTTCCTCGTCCAACATGATTTGAAAATATGCCTCACGCATATCAAGAGTCACATAGTAATTATGACCTGCGGCCTGCTCGACTAACTCTTCCAGTCTGGGCAGTGGATAGATATCCGTGGCTAGATGTTGATTCACGTGGCGATAATCTAAACACATGCGCTTGCTGCCATCTGGCTTGTTAACTAATACAATAGGAGATAACCAGGCAGCTGTTGATCTTTCAATAATTTCTCTCTCTTCCATGTCTTGCAACATTTCAGCGATCACCTGTTTAGCTTGTTCTGGGTATCGGTAGATCGGTCCACGGCTGGGCTGTGGATCTGCTACTTTAATGTGAACAGGGGGACCGCTGATGGTTCCTAGTTCTTTTTCCAAAATGAAGAGGGGATCGTGTTGCAGAATTACGTTAGCTAATTCTTCTTGTTGAGCTGAATCTAAGTGTGGCCATGTCTGTTCGTCAATTAGCTTTCGGAGTCATTGAACACGAGTTCCGCTTTCATCTCTTCAATCACTGGTAGGGATCAGGTCATTATGGATTTTGGTAACTGAGTTGACTGTACTTACAGGAGGGTCGTCAATGATTTCATATGAGCCTAGAATGGCACCTATCCGAAACAGTTTGTCTTGTTTGGCTCTATTATTGAGGGGCAAATAGACTAGGCCCTCTTAATTCACCTGTAATAAGTAAGGGTGACTATTGTGACTGAAACGTGCTTGTGGGTAAAACAGTAAAGTGGTTTTAGGCTCCTCACTCACTGGCACGGCAATGAATTTGGTTTGATATGGGGTGAGTCTCTCTACTGATACAAGATTAATTTGCTTCAACTGTTGAGGGTTCCTGACGGCTCTGATAGGGGTGGCCTGGACTCGCTCAACTTTTCCTTTCCGCCGCGGAACATAGTTCACGACGTACGGGGCTCCTCCCCACATCAGCGCTCGTTGTGCACCATTCCAGATCAACGGAGATTGTCCGAGGACATCACATCCCAACAACATTTCAGTAATCAAGTAGGCGTTCGGAACGACTGGACACCACTGTTGATGAACTTTCTCATCTCCCACTCTGATATCTACTTTGACCATACCCAGGATACGGAGTGGCACTCCTGTGACTCCCTGTAATCTCGGTGGATTTCTCCTCGTGTTGATTTCTGTTCCTAACCGCTTCGCAGTGGCCTCTTTAAGTAAGGTATATCCACTCCCTGTGTCAAAAACAGTTTCCACTATTTTATTACTCACGCTGACACTTATTGTGGGCGATGTTATACCTGCGGTTAGTCAAATAGCCTGATGGGGGAATTTTGTTTGAGTGGCGGTCTGCCTCGTATTTGGACTGGGTGGGTGAAATCTGTTATTGCTCCGCGTCGCTGCGCTGTGGTTTACGCGCCCTGGGCAATCATTACTGCCTCTACGACATCCCAACCTACGGCAATCAAAACAGTGGCCTGGTGGTGGTTTGGCCCAACATTCTTGCAACGTGTGTGAACTCTTCAGACAATGACTACAGTATTTTCGCCTCGGTGTTTCAGGAGTAGATTGCTTTTGATTGAGTTGCTCTAAATATGTTTTCAAATCCCTTAATTGAGCTCTCAATTCAGTCACTTCCTTGCCTGACTCGGATTGGCAGTTATCATGGGATGGTCTTGGTGGATTATCAACTACATTGGTATCTGAGGGATCTTCACTTTTATTGTCTCTATCCGGCATTGCATTAACTCTGGTGGTATACCTCTCTTCGAGAGGCTGCCTTTCATTTTTGATCCTGTCAATGAATTTACGGAGTGGATATCCGTCATCAAGGTAACCTTCCAATTTTTCCCTAGACTCAAGTGGAAGACCATACCCCAGTTTCTTCTTGATCCGTTTATCTCGCGAGGGAAACTTTTCTTTCGGGAACTTTGTTTCGAGAGCCGCATGCTTACACATGAACCTATGTACAAACGCCTGGGGTGATTCCTCCCAGTCATAGGTCATGTTCTTTAACTCTTGCCAAGCTCGATCTACACTCAGCTCGATGGCAAACTCCGCATTCAAGAAATTTTTAAGCTCGGGCCACGACAGTGCAAAATGCTTCTTTTGATAATTATGAATAAAAGTGGCCAATTCAGAACCCATTTGACTCTTGGCAACCTGGATTCTAGTTGCGTTGCTAGTATGAGTTTGTTCCACCGCCTCACAAAACATTTCGAGGCGAGATGTAGCTTCTATCCCTTGCAGCTGATTTAATTCCAAAACTGGGATATCGCGCGGTTTTGTGAGAAAGTGATGTGAACTCATAATGTGTGAACAAGGGGTCGAGTGTGAAAGCAGCGTTCTGTTAGTAGCACTGAACTGTTCCTCAGCCTCATCCAGTTGAATGGTTACATGATCTCTCCCTACTTGTGACGGACGATCAGCTTCAGGCTGTGTCTGAGCAAACAACTGTCCATACAGAGACATGGTGACTAATGTGCTATTCTTACGCACAAAAAAGAGGAAATTAATTTTGAAATATTGTCTCTCTTTACTTTTCACTTCCCTTCATTTTCTCACCAACGCAACTAATTTGGGAACGATGAATATCCCACCGCTATTGCCACCAGTGTAAAGCTTGTAATTTTTATCCCACCGGTATTCACCAGTGTTAAGCTGGAAATTTTATCCCACCACCGGTTGACACCAGTGTAATGACGGATATTTATATTATTACCTGTTGTTGGTACTGATCAACTCATCCATGGATAATATAAGTGGTACTCGACTTAGAATAGTAGAAGGTAAATATTTAAGAAAAGTAAGAATTGTGGTAGCGTTTGTTGTTTTTGGCCGAGTTTAGATTTAGTCAGTACCACAGGTGGTCGTTGTTCCCTCAGCGAAGGAATCTTGAATTGGAAGGGGAGTGAATTTGGCTTGAGGACATAATTTCCTTGATTAGGTACACCAATAAAGAAAATGATATATACTTTACTCTACTTTAATAACTTGATGCTAGTTTCCACAAAACATTTTTAATTACATGGCCCTTTTTAGTATGAGAGAAGATTGTACATTAAAACATGGTTTGGATGATCATTCCTCTAACATTATTACCAGACGAAACAATTTGATACATACCAACGATTTATGAGGTTATTGTAATTTACTTTCTTTTTCTCAGTTACTCTTGGGCTCAACAATAGCCTCAAGCCAGGGACCTTTTTACGAGCATGGGTTACCTGTTCGGGCTGGCATAGCCTCGAACCAATAAGAATGATTACTCGTGTTCATTTTCATCCATATAATATACTCTCATCAGGCAGTTCTCCAGAATCCAATATCAGTTCAGGACTATTTACAGTTGATAATCATCATGGCTATATAATCACTAAAAAAAAATAATCACTCGGGCTTGTTTACCCTCGAGAAATAATTCAGCAAAAAAACATAATCACTAAGAATTCATAATCACTCGGGCTTGTTTAGCCTCGAGGTACTATTCAAACATTGTATAATCATTAATACATAATCACTCGGGCTTGTTTAGCCTCGAGGTTCATTTCAAAATTACATCATTGCTCACAGTCACTAAGTTCCCTTCCACGCTCCTAACTTCCTTAGTTACAAGAAAGAAAACGGTTAATGGTTTGAATTACGCTCTTCCGTTACCAGATTGCATCACTTTTAAATTTCTATTTCCTATTTACAAAATAAAATTCACTTGATAGATCAATAATGCTATTACATTTGGTTTATATAATAATTCATGGATAGTGTAATGTGTGTATGCTCAAGTCCTTGGACAATACTATGGGAAAGCCTCATGAGCTCACTGACGTCGCCGGTGTCTGTGGGCTGAACAAACGTCCATTATATACGACGTCTGGGGCTCGAGTGACTACGTTAAACTCTCAACAATATTACTTCCTATAGTACATGACAAGTAAGGATTAAACAAAGAAAAAGAGGGGGAGGAAGAAGAAATGTGGACGGCTCACCTGAACAAACGTCCATTATATACGACGTCTGGGGCTCGAGTGAGCTCGTCGGGCGCTAGCGACGCCACTGCTAAATCAAATGAAGTGGTGTTTTTGAAATATGGTGGGTTTCAATTCTCTTTACAATTTATTTAGCAGTGTACCCATGACGCCAGGACTTTTGATTGAGTTGGGGAAAATTTGGGATTTATTCCTTACTTAATTTAGATACTGATTCTATCACTATCTCACTTTGAATCTGAGAGCAGCTCATGCCATCTAGTGACGGCCAAGATAAACGGGACTTTAAATCCTCACAAATGACATTATTTAGGCCTTTTGGACTGTTAATCTTACATATATGGGTTCTAACAACTTCATTAGTAAACATTTTACAACTAGGTTACAGATAGAATTGTATATTCATCATTATTCTGTTTAAGGTTTAAACTCGGCGCCCAACAACGACGCACAAAGGAAGGGGACAAGCTTCGCGCATCTGTTATCCATTACTCGACTTAACTGAGGAATTCCCATAGCTCAACATCCACAATTACATCACCCACTGCATAGATAGGCTACAGAGATACGTACATATAAAAATAGAGTTAGCCCTACAGTAATTATTAATATATGAATTACTACTTAGGAACTTATAAACTAATATTCAGGTTACACCCTATCTAACTTAAAATTACAGTACTACTAATCACATACATGAGTATCAAATTTGTGGCACTACATGCCTAACTGTAAACGTGCATCTCACTGGTGCAAGATGAATGTGACAATCTTGTCCTTTCTGTGGCTAATAAATCTTGCTTTGATTGAGACCAGAAAATAGTACCATAGGACATTTCCATGTGCTTTATACACTATATCATGAGAAATTTGAGAACATAATGCAAAATAAGTCAAACAGAAGAGAGATTGTATTTAATTTAATGATATTTTACTTCCTCAAAAAGCTCCATTTTCTTCGTGAATGAACACAATATAATATTCACATGCTTACTTCTACATAAGTTTCCAGGTTTCAAATTTACAGCCCAAGAATAAAAATATATATATATATATATATATATATATATATATATATATATATATATATATATATATATATATATATATATATACATTTATTGGTTTTCCAGTACAACAAAAGAATAATTGGCATCTGTATTGGGATCCATTCTGTAACAAAAAGTACAAACCGTACTCTCGGCTCGGGGGAAATATCTGGCTTGGCCGAAACCGGGAGGGGAAGTAGAGATGCACGGGCAAGGTTTACTGAGAGTTAAAGGTTTTGTGATTTTCTCAAAAACGTGTTGAAAGGAAAAATGAGCAGATTTGTATTCGGCACTTTCCACTGGGCCAAATGGTAAAATATTAACACTATTTCGGGCTGATGACGCACTGTTGTAGTTCATCATTTTTTGGCCAACTGATTCAGGGCCGATGATAAGCCCGTCTGTCATTTCTTGAAGTAACTTTTCATGGCTCAAATACATGGCACAACAATTTGTTGAACACAGGCAACAAATCTCCATTTTGTTGGAAATTCACCCACTGGCCCGGGAACAGGGTATAAAAGTTACACAAGGCTGGTCTGGAACAGTGTTAAGCCAAAATTATTCAGCAAATATTATCACAGGATTTTCAGCCAAATAACTGCATCTCACTTAGTTTCTGAGATATTTCAATTTCATACATGAAATTTGTGCACCAAAAATGAGTATATGACCTTCAAAATAAGGTCAAGCTCATTCATACTTGGCACAAGGACTTGGGTTACATTAGGATTCCTTCATGTATAATATCATTATGATCAAAGAAATAAAAGTGCAACGAAAAAAATAATAGTAAAAATAATACTGCAAAAAAATAATAAGTTTGGCCATTTTTATGGTGACAATTAACTGGTTATAAATTCTTATTGTGTAGCCACAATAAAGAAGCTTCACCATGACTGCTTATGGTATATAACGTATGTGTAGTCTGAACTACTTCTGAAGACCCTAAGGAGCTTCTTGTGTAACATCAACAAGGGATCTGAATAGAAAGGTGTCAAAGAAAGCATGGGTAAATTCTATGTTTGTCTCAATAACTAGCTATCTGTATCTAATATACTATAGCAGTAGCCGTGTGTGTGTATGTGTGTGTTCTTACCTAATTGTATCTTTACAGGAATGAGTCAAGCTCGTACTGTCCTTAAATCGTACATATCCTTAAATTTGTGAATTGTTTTGGCACATACTATTTCATTCGGTAGTGTATTCCACTGATCAATTGCTCTGTTTGGGAAACTGAATTTCCTTACATCTTTATCACCTCTCTTCTCATGCAATTTTTTGCAGTGTCCTCTTGCTGTTGCTTCCCCATATGTTAAATAATCATTTATGTCTATTTTCTCCTTCCCTGATATGCACTTATATAGCATTATCATGTCACCTCTTTTCCTTCTCTCCTGTAGTGTTGGTAGATTCAGTTTATTTAGTCTTTCTTCATAGCTTAGATCCCTTAAGCTTTGTATCCATCTTGTAGCGGCCCTTTGAACTTTTTCAATCTTGTCTATGTGTTTTTTGAGATGAGGACTCCAGACTACTGATGCATACTCCAGGGCTGGTCTGATGAATGATGTTATTATCCTTCTTAGCATGTCTTCATTTATGTATGTGAATGCTATTCTCATATTTGCAAAGCGGTGTATACATGTTACGTACCTTCTCACTGATGTGGTCAGCCGGAGATAGTCTGTTATTGATAATCACACCTAGGTCCTTCTCTCTTACTGATGTGTGTAGGTTTTATTTCCTAACGTACAATCCCAATCAGGTCTTTTTCCACTTTTACCAAACTTGATTACATGACACTTGTCCACATTGAATTCCATTGCCATGTAATACTCCATTCATGAAATTTATTTAATTCTTCTTGTAACTCTTTACAAGAGTCTGTGTTAGTAATTCTCCTTTCTATTTTTGCATCATCTGCAAACATATTTTGATAGCTTTCATTTCCATTGTTACTGTCTATATCATTTATATACACTAAAAACATGATTGGTGCCAGCACTGAGTCCTATGGTTCTCCACTAGTCACTTCTTTCCATGATGAGTACTTTCCCCTTAGTACTGTTCTCATTTCTCTTTTTATGAGAAAATCTTGCATCCAACAAAATAGTTTGCCTCGAATTCCTCCTTGATGGTACAGTTTCCATAAAAGGCTTTGGTGTGGTACTGTGTCAAATGCTTTCTTGAAATCTAAATAGATACTGTTCACCCATCCTTCTCTTTCCTGTATTGTGTCTGTTACTCTGTCATAGTAGCTCAACAGATTAGTAACACATGATTTTTCTTTTCTGAAACCAAACTGTCTTTCTGTTATCATATTGTGTTCTTCTAGATGATTTACCCAAGCTTTTCTTATAAGCTTTTCTAATACCTTGCTTACAACACTGGTCAGTGATACTGGTCGGTAGTTGAGTGGATTTTGTCTATTCCCTTTCTTGAATATGGGGACAATATTTGCTTCTTTTTTTTCCAAATATCAGGTAGTTTACCTTGACTCAAGGATTTCTTGAAAATAAAAAAAATAATGGTTTACTTAACTCCTTTCCACATTCTCGTAGCACCCAACATGAAATTTCATCAGGACCATTTGCTTTTCCTCTGTCTAATTTACTTAACTCCTCCTGTATTACTATTTCTGATATTTGTATATCTGGTAGTACGTGTGGGCATGCTTGTTCCACATAGTCCCTCTCAATTTTTTTTTCCTTCTGTAAAAACTGATTGGAAATTCTTATTTAGTGCTTCACAAAAATCTTTCTCTTGTGTATAGGTGATTCCCTCGTCCGTAATGGATTGTATTTTATCTTTTACTTTGGTTTTGCTTCTGATCTAGCTGTAAAATACCTTCGGTTGATCACTACTTTTATTTATGATATCCTCCTCAAACTGTTTTTGGGCTTCCCTCCTTATTCTTGTATAATCGTTTCTTGCCTGTTTGTAATTATTATATGCCTTTTCACTATTGTGTCTTCTGTATCTATTCCACAATAAATTTCTTCTTTCTTTTTATTTTTTTACATTCTGTATTGAACCAATTCTTTATTTTCTTTTCTGCTTCTTTGTGCTGTGGGATGTACTTCTGGACTCCTATTTCATAAAATTCACAGATTTTTTTATATACAGCATTTAAATCTTGTCCTCTAAGCTCATTTTCCCAATTTCTAAGAAATACTTCTTTAGGTCATGATAATTTCCCTTTTTATAGTTAAGGCTCTTTTTGTAACTTTCATTGCTTTTAACTATGTCATATGCTATCCTGAAGTTGCAGTTTAGTACTGCATGGTCGCTTTTGCCGAGTGGAGGGTGATATATTAAACTGTCAATATCATTTTCTTGCCTAGTAAATATGAGATCTAACATTGAAGGTACATCGAGTCCTCTTTTTCTGGTGGTTTCCCTCACATTTGCGTAGGAAAAACTCTTGCACAAGATCCAGGAGCTTTTGGTCCCAACAGCTTTCTTGGCTTATTATATCTATAGTATTCCAGTTCATATTTGTATTAAAATCTCCAGTTAGTATAATTTTTTCCGATTTCTCTTCCATTTTATGTAGTAATGCTCTTAAACTATGAACTGTACTTTCTGCCAGGTCCTCATATTCGTCTCTTTCCCATGTGCTTGATCTGGGTGGCATGTACAAATTGTCTACAATTACTTTCCCTTCAGATGTTTTGATCTCTACTGCAATCAGTTCTACATGTGAGGGTATATCTAGTTCTATTTCTTTGACTTTTAGATGTTTCTTAGTTAATATTATAATTCCTCCTCCTTTTTTTAAGTTCCTATCTCTTCTCCATATATTATATTCCTCTAAGTTTAGTATGTCATTTGATATCCTTGGTGTTAATTTTGTTTCAGTTAGGCATATTATATGTGGTTCATTTTCTCTGACATAATCATTCATCTCTAATAATTTAGATACCATTCCATCCACATTTGAGTACATCAACTTAATCATCTTGCTTATATACTTGTCATGACATGGTTCTACTACCTTCCTCCTTTTTATTCCCTCCTGTTTATGTACCACTTTTGTACCTGTGTGTGTGTGTGTGTGTGTGTGTGTGTATTTTGGGCAGAAGAAACTCCTCATTCAAATCGCACCAAAATTGGCACAGAAATCGCAAAAAATTTGCTGATGTGAAAAAACTTGGTCCCATCACGATTGAAAAACTTTTACTATATTTAATCAGCGATCACATTTTGACAAAAAAAAAAAAAAAACGCCGCTCCTGGCGCCCGGCATAGGATCTCCGTAGAATTTTTTGCCCACAGGTACAACTAAAATATTTCGGACTTGTGTTCGGACAACTTGGGTTCCATTCCCGAAGCTGCAAATAAGACGATCAATTGGTTAGCTACAAAGAATCCAAGTGACAACGTTACACTAGAACAGCACATAAACGTGAGAGCCCTCCAATGGAGCAAGCGTGAGGGGCCCGAAGGGCCCACAAGCACTTGTTCATAACTATAATCATATTCCTTTCAGATAATAAGCAGGACCACATCTAAACGCCAGGAAAGTTACACCTTTAAGCCTCTCACAGTTTTTTTACACGTTTGACACGTATGATCTACTTACCCCCCTCATGGTTTTGATATGCATTTAGACGCATATAAACCACTGGATGAAAAAACACAAGAAAAAAAAGGTATATGATCCGCATTATAGGCTCTAATGTCCATTAATGGTGTGCCTAACTGTAAACGTGTGTCTCGCTGGTACAACTTGCAAGTGACAACCATTTACTTTTTGTGGCTAATATATTACAATAAATCTCGCTTTGACTGGGACCATAAAATAGTATTATAGGAAATTTTCATGTGCTCTATACACTACATCATGAGAAATTTTATAACATAATGCAAAATAAGTCAAATACAAGAGGAACTGCGTTTAATATAATGATACTTAACTTCCTCAAAAAGTTCCATTTTCTTCGTGAATGAATACAGTATAGTATTCACATGCTTATTTCTACATAAATTTATGGAGATCAAATTTACAGCCCAAGAACAAAAGAAAATTACAGTTTTTGGCTTTCCAGTGGAACAAAAGTATATTGTTATCTGTATTAGGGCCCATTCTGCAACAAAAAGTATGAACAGCACTTTCAGCATGGGGGAAATATCTGGCTTGGCCAAAACTGGGAGGTGGAATAGAGGTGTGCAGGCCAAGTTTGAATCTTTTGTGATTTTCTCAAAAACGTGTTGCAAAAAAAAAGGCAGATTTGAATTTCGCATTTTCCACTAAACTAAATGGCAAAATATTAATGCTATTTTGGGCTGATGATGTACCGGTGCATCATTTTTTGGTAAACCGAGTCCAGGCCAATGACACGACCCATTCGAGTGACTTTTCATGGCTCACAAACAAGGCACAATACTTTGTTGGAAACTCACCCCCGGCCCGAGAACGGGGTAAGAAAGTTACTTAAGGCTGGTCTGGAATTATGTTAAGCTAGAATTATTCGGCAAATATATTCATTGGATTTTCAGCCAAACAGCTGTATCTCAGGTAGTTTCTGAGATATTTCAATTTCAAATATACAGTTTTTGCATCAGAATGGAGTATATGACCTTCAAAAATAGGTCAAGTTCAGGTCAAGTTCACTTATATCTTGCACAAGGACTTGGGTTACCGTAGGATTCCTTCATGTATAATATCATTATGATCGAAGAAATAAAAGTGCAAAGAAAATAATAATAATAATAATACTGACAAAAACAATAATCACTGTCATTTACATGGCAATGCATAACTACTTACTTATTGTTATTGTTTAGCCACAGTAAGGAAGAGTCACTGTTACCATCTGTGGTGTGTTTGTTTGTTGGGGCTTAATGGCCATCATCCACTATGAGGGGTATTAGGCCAAACAAAACAATGAATTAAAATCCAGAAAAAGACAAACAGGGCAGGAGGAAAGACATCTGGACTATGGAGACAAATGAGCCGAGAACATAAAATAAAATGCACGAAGGTCAGCAAGGCTGCTCATCTCACCCCTGACAATCAGGTCAGATGGAATACCTACACCCAGGTGGTCCGCCCAGAGAATATCGTACAGGGTCTTACAGTGAGACTCGTTAAACTGGTACAACCGGATGTGGGCGAGAAGAGCCAGAAAGTGGTGGTAGGAAGAGACCTCGAGCTGATGGTCACTAGCCTTAAGGGCAGGACAAGACGGTCTGCCCTCCACAGCTTGAGGAGGGGAGGACCCATCGACTTCCACCTCAGCTAAAGAGTTGTTTGATGCATCCTCATTATTGAGATGGAGTTGGAGGGAGAAGCCTGCCTCTCCTCATGTGCTGGTGATCAATGGTGGTCAGCAGGAAGATCAGGAGTCAGGTCCGTTGTCTGGTCCAGGGCAGGGTCGGTGATCGGCTGGTAGTTCCACCTAGTCATAGGGGTGTCTCAGCTGCAGCCGCTTCCTAGGTGTCTGACAGGCTATGGGGCTCGGGCCCTGTACTCTCAATGGCGTGAGACAGAATGGACACCAAGGGCAAAGCACTCAGGGATGACAAGGAATGAATGAATGAATGAAAGAAAATGTGACATGGCGGCGCAACAGCAGAGGTCATATGCCGCTGAACATAAAATTAAAAGAAAGTAAAAATTTATAAAAAATGATAAAAAGCTGAGATAAACAATGCATAAAACAAATTAACAATATAAAAGAATAAAACAAACCAAAGTTAAAAAACATGGTGGAAAGATGTGGGTTAAAATTAAAACACTATCATTAAAATACAAATTAAATTATCGAAAACCATTACAGCTTGTGAAGAAGGCCAGAACTCAACACAAAAGAGAAGGTGCCTCCCCCCATAGTACAAGCCTCTTCCCCAAGAACCGAAGAAAGAAGGTATGATCCATTGGCAGCTCGGCACCCAGATAGGTACTGCTGACAAAGGTCCCCAAGACTGGGGCATTCGACAAGGAGATCCCACACAGTCAAAGGAACCAGTCATTGCAATAGGAAGGGGGCGCCCTCTCCATTAAAAAACCATGAGTCAGCCTAGTATGGCCGATCCGGAGACGAGCCAAAGCTGTTTCCCACTGTCGGGTCAGTCCCACATGTCCCCCATCACGCAGGTTCCTACGAATGCTGTGGAGTTTGTTCGCCCCTACTGCATCCCACCTCTGCTGCCAGCAGAGACTGACAGCATCCACAGTGGCTCCACATAAATCCTGGGATGGGACACGGCACTGGGGAGAGGAAGGGCGAGAGGCAGCAGCTCTCACCAAAGAGTCAGCATGCTCATTGCCCACAACCCCCACATGTGCAGGGACCCAACACATTTGTACAGAGTATCCTCGCCTACCTAATAAGTAGAGCCACTCCAAGACAGACATTACTAGGGGATGTGATGGAAAGCCACGTGACAAACCTTGTAGAACACTGGCCGAGTCATTAAAAATGGTAAAGGAAGCTGGAGGAAAGCTAAAAATCAATTCAACCGCAACTAAAATGGCAGTAAGTTCAGCAGTAAAAACAGATGCACAAGGAGGGAGACTCCCACCATAGCTAAAATCACGAAAGATGACACCAAAGCTTGTCCCCACATGGGATTTAGAGCCATCAGTATATACATGGATTGGGTCATTGTGAGCAGAGGCATGTTCTAAAAAATAAGACAAAGCTGCCTGTGAGGAGAGGCCTTCCTCTCAAGGAAGTAGTCACATGGTTGTACCTCTGGAGGAAGCCAGGGGGCCACTCGGGGGATACGCACAGGACAAACAGGAGAGGACTGGACACCCAACTCCTCCATGGCAGCCCTCACTCTATACCCGAACAGGTGTGGATAGCAGGGGTGGGTGTCATAAAAGGGGAGAAGAGCGACCTCAGAGACAGCCTGACAACTCAGTGAGGCTGGAAGATGGTGAAGGCGGTGCCAACACTGCACCATTAAGGACTGCCGGTGGAGATCCAGCAGTGGTTCGTTCGCATCAACCAACAGGCTTTCAATCGGCGAGGACCGGAAAGACCCAGCTGACAAGCGAATCCCAGCATGATGGACAAAATTTAGTGGCCGCAGCTGTGCCTCAGTAGCAGAGGAGTACACTACACACCCATAGTTCAATTTGCTCCTAACTAAGGCATGGTAAAGTCGGAGCATGATGGTTCTGTCAGCGCCCCAAGACAAATGAGATAGGGTCCTTAAGAGTGACAGGGCACGGAGGCATGAGAGTCGTAATGAGCGGATATGAGGTACCCACGTCAGTCTCCTGTCGAAGACAAGTCCGAGAAACCTTGTTTCATCTACACACAGCACCCTGTGTCCATATAACTGGAGATCTGGGTCGGTGTGAACTCCTCTCAAGCGGCAGAAATGCAAGGTCACCGTCTTTGTTGAAGAGAAACGGAAGCCGTGCACTGTGGCCCACCGAGAGACCCTGTCCAGAGCGAGCTGCATGCGACATTCAGCCATGGTCATTCGGGAAGCAGCATACCATAGAGCCAAATCATCAACATATAGTGAGGCTGACACCCCTTCTGGAATAGAGGACACTATACCGTTCAATGCTATTGAAAAAAGGGACACACTGAGGACACTTCCCTGAGGCACCCCTTCCTCCTGAGGGTACGAAGGAGACAGGGTGACACCAACCCTAACTCTGAATGAACAGTCACTCAGAAAATTTAATATAAAGAGGGGTAGCCTGCCATGTAAACCAAAAGAATGCAGTTGTTGGAAGATACCAAAACGCCATGTAGTATCATATACCTTTTCTAGATCAAAGAAAACGCACACTAGATCCTGCTGTCTAGCAAAAGCATCATATGCAGCAGCCTCAAGACGGACTAGTGCATCTGTTGTTGAGCGACATTTTCGAAAACCAGACTGACACTGAGAAAGATATTCATTCCTTTCTAGGAAATACATTAGGCGCGTGTTGACCATTTTCTCAAATAATTTGCACATGCAGGACGGTAAGGCAATTGGCCGATACTCCATGGGATTGTAACCTGCCTTCCCCAGCTTCTGGAATGGCAGAACAATGGCATCATGCCAAGAGGTGGGAAGAGAGAATTCCCTCCAAATTCTGTTATAAAGGCTGAGGAGAAAGGACAGTGCATCATCATCCAGGTGTCAAAGCATTGCATAGGGAATATCATCCGGCCCTGGTGAGGTGTCACGGCAGAGGGAAAGGGCAGATTGGAGTTCACGACCAGAGAAAGGGAAGTTGTAGGACTCCACATTCCCTGAACGGAAGTCCAGTACCCTTGCCTCTTCTGTCTCCCATTGTCTGGCAAATATTGGTGAGCTAGCACCTCTCTGACTGACCGCCAGAAAGGCGGACGCAATAATATCAGCCACTGCTGCAGGGTCACCAACAGGCTCACCATTAGACATCAGCACGGGGGACCTACCTTGAATTACTTTTCCCGAAATCTTTCGCACCCTCTTCCACACCTGAGACACTGGTGTCTTTGAGTTTACAGATGACATATAAGCCATCCAAGAGTCCCGCCTAGCTTATTTCAGTACCCGACTAGCCTTTGCCCGTGCCCTTTTGAACTTGACGAGATAATGCTCTGTTCTGTATCTACGATAAGGGGAGAAGGCTAACTTCTTCTCACATACAGCAACACTGCAATCTTCATTCCACCATGGGACTGGTCGATAGCAATATGTGCCAAAGGTTTTAGGAACAGCATGAAGGGCAGTAGAATGCAGAATGGAGGTAAAGAATGAAACAGCCTCATCAATATTTGGAAAGTCTTCAACGGAGACATCAACAGAAATCAAAGAAGAGAAAAGGGATCAGTCTGCCTTGTCCAATCTCCACCTCGGTAAACGGGAACAGGGACTAGATACTGCTGCAGTAAGGGGATGGGAAAGTGATCACTTCCATGGAGATCCTCCATTACCTCCCAGGTAAAGTCCAAGAGGCAGTCAGGAGAGCAGACAGAGAGGTCAATTGCAGTAAATGAGCCCATTTGGGGGTGAAAATGGGTAAATGCCCCAGTATTGAAGAGGGCAAGATCCTCATCTTCCATTAAGGATGCCAACAAACTCCCACATTGGTTAATAAGACAGCCACCCCACAAAGGGTGGTGACCATTAAAGTCCCCCAAGAGAAGAAAGGATCTAGGTAACTGACCAAGCAGGTTCTGAAGTTCCATCCTACTGACTGCTGTGTTGGGTGATAAATAAATGGAACAAACTGTATACCAGCGGTGGGCTTACAACTGCACGGCAACACACTGGAGGTCAGATTGGAGGTGGACTGGCCGATGTGGGATGTCAGCCCTCACCAAAACAGCACCACCTCCAACAGGCTCCTGGGTTGGAGCTGAGTAAAAAACATCGTACCCGGGTGGTGCATGAGGAGTGGCAAGCCCTACAAGAGTTTCCTAGAGACACACACACAAAAGGGAATTAGCCAGGAAGGTTCACAGCTCCTCCCAATTACCACGCAGCCCTCGACAATTCCACTGTAATATACTGGCTGAGAATGCCATAGTACCCACAGCGAAGGAAGAAGGAAGGTTGAGGGGCGAGACAACCTTGCCCCCGGCAAGCAACCAGATTTAGATTGCTGCTTAGAACTGCCCTTAGAAAGGGACTGCCTGGCACCGTTATGGTGTACAGTGTGCCGCCCAGCTGAAGATAACCTGGAGGAAGAAGAAGAGGGAAGGACGATGGCTTTCTTCTTTGGCGGGGCAAGAGATGGTTTGGCAGGTGGACCGCAACTGCCCTAGCCAGAATAGAGCAGGCAATGCCACCACGAGAAGGAGCACAATCAGTAGCGCGTCCCACAGTACTGGAATCCTGAGAGGGCAAGGCCTCATGCAGCTGAGCAGGCGCATCAACTACCTGAGGACCACCACTATCTGGTGGTAGCTGGGTTGTCAGCAAGATGCCATCCCCAGCCTGCACTTGCCCTGACCCCTGAGCATCCCGAGGAGGAGGAGTAGTGGGCTCCACTGCAGAGATCTTTGGTAGCAGAGCTTTGCTCTCTGAGCACTCTGAGGACCCACGGCGACGCTTACCTTGCACAGGAAGGACACCGGGAGTTTTGGATGTGTCAAAGCAAGGTGTAGCATCGACACGGGTGTTTGTCACAGGAGGAACTGGAGGAACTGGGATGGGGGAGGCACTCCCAGATTCTGGAAGCACCACCACATAGGGGACACCCCCAGAGACAGGGGGCACCTCCCTGGAAGAAGCACAGCTGCTTCCAGGCTGCACTCCCTCGGTGGAACTCCCTGGAGGAGAAGGCCAGGAAGCAGAACCCCGAGAATTTGATGGGGCATTGTGTGATGGCAGGGGCACCTGCCGAGTAACCTTAGGGCGACACAACGCAGCAGCAAAGGTAACCCCAGGGCGAATGAACCGCTCCCTAACCCTGGCCTTTGCCTCAGAAAAGGAAATTTTCTCCTTCGTTTGGGTGGAAATAATCTCATATTCATACTTGTATACTTCGCAGTTCCTTGAGGAGGCTGCATGTGCTCCTCCACAGTTCAAACATTTAGGGGGTTGAGAACAATCATCCATACCATGAGAAATTCCACCACAATTTCCACAGACCTCAGGAAGGCCAGACGCTTCCCGCCTGCAAGAACGGCGGACATGACCAAATCTTTGACAATAATAGCATCTTCTAGGTCGGGGAACATAAGGTTTAACCTATAGCTTCCACCACGCAGCAGTGATAACCTCCGGCAAGGTAAGATGGTCAAATATCAAGATAAGAGTGGGCGTGGGGGTTAAAACCCCATCAACTTTCTTCATAATTCTCTGTACTCCTACAACACCCTGAGGAGCCAGCCCCTCTAAGAGGGAAGAATCAGAATATGAGATAAAGTCAAGAGAATACACAACCCCTCGGGACTGATTTAGGACCAAATGACGAAAGGCAGATACAGGATAACCGGCGACCACAGTTAGAGACTGGATGCGTGAACTCTCCTCTTCATTCCTGGCTTCTAACAATAGAGAACCATCGCCCTGCAAAGAGACCTTGGGGGTAAATCCACATGCTGTAACTAGACCAATGTGAATCTGAAAACAGTTCAGGTTCCAGAAGGAAGTACCATTATCCATTTTGAGGACTATATATTTTGTATAAGTGTGTCTCACAAAAACACCAAGTAACAGCTCGAAAGAAAGGGTATTTCGATTCCCAGTTATGGCAGATGACCCGGAGGGTACAGGGTCATCGGCCGGAGAGTGACCAGTTGATGCCGACTTGTGCAGCTGGTCACCGACCACACATGTGGTTAATGAAATGTTTGGTGTATCCATATAGACATTGATGAACATAAATTGGCACCAGGAGCCAAGGGAAACTGCCTACCAGGGAGTGAGGGGACCGAGCGCAGGCTGATGGGAGCGGGGTACCTCGTCCCCAGAGGGTGCCCCCAAACGGACACCCCGTGATATGAAAGTTTGCTCCCACCAGTGCAAAGACCCCCTTCCCCAACACCCCCCAGCCCAGACACCCAACCAACCAACTCAGGACAACACCAATGATCCTTCTAGAGGGCGGCACCGATGACTCATACGGGTAACCTACGTTTTGGGCAGCGCTTCCTCAGACCCCTCACCCACAACCCTACCCACATGGGAGACCCTGCCAGATGTCGTTACATCCACGGGCAGGCTTGTGGGATCACAGGGGCACACAAGCCCCCCCACCACGACAAGGTGGCTGCCCACGGGGGAGGAGATGACAAGGTGAGGCAGCCCATTCTTCTCAAGCCTTTGCCATCACAATGCACATCTCAGTGATGGAGCTAACCACTCCAGAACTATTAGGGACCCTGGCTTGGTGTCAACAAGCAGGTCGGCACCATTGTGAATGGGCAGAACCCTGCATGGCTGCACCCCCCCACCCAGCAACATCCCAAGCCTCAGCACCCTTAGGAGTCCCAAAGATGGAAACCTTCAACAGTTCGCCAACCCCAGGAGATCATTAGAGGTGCTGTGGATTAGGTTCAACTATAGCCTGACGGTGCACAAAGACATCAGTGCCAGTTCCTCGACACTTGGTGAATCTGTACCCTGCCCTACAACTAAGCCAAACCATGGTTCCTCAAATCGGCAACGTTAGCATGGTCTGGCTGCTAAAAGCCCCATACAACAGGTCATAGGTTAAGCAGACGAGTAAGCGCTAGGAAAGATGCAATCACTGGAAATGGCGAGCTCAAACTTCTCTCTCTCTACGCTCTCTTTGTCTCATTGCCCACTGTAGGGTGCCCTAGATTCCCAGTGAAATCTAGGGCAGGCTGCTTTAACTCTATTGATGACGTTTCAACCTGCAAAACTCACACCAATACTGAAATGTTCACAATTCCCTAATTACCAAACTAGCATCCCAGTACCCTGAAATAAATGACCCAATACCAATTAATAAAGCCTATATCAGATCATCTCTCACCTATACCATCATAATCAATATATCAACAATATGACTCACGGCAACAGAACACAGAATACATTCATTAGAATACAAAAACAAAATTTATACATTCTGCATGATTATCACACACGTCAGGTAACCACTGAGAAGAAAAATGTACAGTTATACAGCACACTGCAGTAAACATAGAACAGGTCATTAACTTACACGTTATCTTCCGCCACTGGAGACCCATCAAGGCACTGGATCACTCACAGCACCAACTTTGTTCATCCTAGAAGTCCCAAATCCATATGCACCAATTTGCTTCTACACAAACATCACCAGCACACAGCAGCCGGCTTCCACGTCACAACCATGGCTGCCTGACAAAATCTAGTCTACTGCATTTCACTTGTCATGACCTTACCTCCCCAGATCGTACTTCTTAATATTGAAATAATCACCACACAAACACAAATCACATACAAACACAAATCACATAGAAAACTAAACCAAATATGGGTAACACAATGCTTATGTAATATAAATGAAATAACATATTAAAATATATTACTAAAGAAACAAAAAACCTCTCCCCAATAGGATATACTGCACTAATTCTTCATATCGTCTCTGACGATACACTCCCCAGCCCAACTTAAGTCATTTTCTCTACTGACAGCAGCACAATCAACTTATGCACAGACCTCTTCACACAATTATGTTCTTGACCATTATAGGTACTTCCCGATTTTTGAATTTTATAACGTACAGTAACATCTCTTACTCTCCCATCTCTACTTGGCTCTACCGATTTTATTTGACCGAGTTTCCATTTCCCTCTCTCTGCATCCTTGTCCTTGAGAAGAACTATGTATCCAGAACGAACATTTCTTTGACTCACATATCACTTTTGTCTTACAATTAGGGTGGGAAAATAATATCTCTGCCATTTCTTCCAGAAATTATTAACAATACGATCCAAGAACTCTAGCCTATCTTTGGTACTATTCTGTCCCACCTTTACCACACCTGTTGGCACTTTACCACTAGCTCTACCCAACAACAAGTCATTCAGACATAAATAAGAGTCCATCTCAACATCAGCACCAGGTTTCATGCCAATCGGCCTCTCATTCAGACGATTTGCCACTTAGAATAATACAGTTTGCAGTTCCCTAAAAGTCAGTTTAGAATCTCTAATTGCAATAGTGATGGCTCGCTTAACTGATCTAATTAAAGCTTCACCATTTTGCAGACTTATTAAATACCCAAGTAGTACCTTCATTGCCACTTGATTCCATAATCTTTGCCTCATGACTTTCAGTCCCTTATTCACAGCTACCAACTGGGTACCCGAATCTAACTGTATTGTATGAGGATATCCTCTAATATACAAAAACCGCTTAAAAGCAGTCAGGAAGCTCTGTGCTGTAACTGTCCGCTAAGTCTAGGTACACCGCACGGGTAACAAGTAATAATGATACCATAAGTTTTATCGAAGGTCCTCCGTTTTACAGTGTCTCTGATAGCAAGAGCTCCAAACAAGCCCAACGAAGTGTGATAAAACGGTGGAGCAGGATTTAGTCTATCGGAATTAGTTTGGTCCATGCTCTGACCAACGGTCCCCACTTCTAACCTTGTACAGATGACACACTGACTCTACACTGCCTTAATCATTCGTCGAGCACCAGGGATCCAGAATTTATTTTGCAGCTTTGTAAGGTACACTTTACTCCTCCATGATCTATCTCATGCAGATGTTGTATATACAGCTTGACAATCTCACACTTAGATGGCATGAGACTAAAGGAATCGTGATTCCAGTTTCCTTTAAGCCACTGAGACATTCTTTCACCAACTACAATTACACCTTCATTATCAATTCTAGGTCCTAGTCTCTGATATGTCCTTTTCCAGTCTGGTTGTAAGGTTTTCTGCTGTACACGGACGAAATGTCTCTGCTTCTTTTAGCTGATCAGGAGTTGATTGATGCAATGCAGCCTAGAAAGATTTAGCTCAAACTGCTCCAATCACTCACGCTATAACCCTCAAAAACCTTTTGTATCTAGTGTATCTATCTATAATTAAAAGTCCAGTACTGTGTTCTGGGTCTTTTGGGGACACACATTTCATAGCAACACCCACTCTGTCTGGCAACTCTTCATTACAGAATTTACTAATTGGCCACTTACAGATCGGATATGAAAGAAAATCTGATCCTCTCTGCCACACAGAATTGCCCCGTAGATAATTAGGATGACAAGATCGAGTAACAAGGCCAGCTCGATTTTTCACAGCTCTAATCCACCACCAATCACCTGGATCTGTTTTAGCCTGTATTTCTGCTACTCTGTTTGCTACGAAGGTGCCAAACCCATAAGACTCTCTTTGGATCTGCGCTCTAACTACAGATGAATCAACTATGTGCATGACAGATTGAAACTTCAGTCAGATTCCTTCTCAATTAGGACATGCACTCGGCATGACAACACTGCACCACACAATTCCAAGCAAGGAATGGTCAGTTGTTTGACTGCGGCTATCCTGTTCTTACCCATAATAAAGCATGACTCAAAACACCCATTGGCCAACTCAGTCTCACATATGGACGAGCCCCATATGCCAGAGAACTACCATCTGAGAAAATTACAAGCATGGGATTTCCATCAGCGTTAACAGGTTAAGCACATCTAGCAAATGATAAATCCTCCAATTTATACATCTCATGAAAGAAATTACTCCACTTATCCTTCAGCCTATCTGGCATTGCATCATCCCGTCCATATACAGTATCCTTGCTAATTTCGCTCGTTACAATCTCCCTCATTAACGATTTTGGAATTAACGGGAAGGGGACAATCAACCCCAACGGGTCACACACTGCTACTACCTGACGCAGTACCATTCTCTTGGTCAAATCCTCAGGTAGTCTGCTCTCTAAATCTGACCTGTTCAAACAAGGTCCTTCACGAATGTTCCTAATCCTTTTAGAAAAATGCAGCTTGACCTTGTAAACAAACTTATCCTCTGTAGGATCCCAGTTCAAGTCAAGAACCTTTTCATCACGACTGTCCAACATATTCAAACCTCATTGCCCGAGATAATCCGGTGTTTGATTTTGAAACCGCCCTCACATAGAAGTAGATTTATGTCATTCATTAGCTGTTTAGCTGTGGGAACATCCTCACAGCTATGTATAACACCATCCACATACGAGTTCTTACATACAATGTTCTTTACCTCAGGAAATTTTGTTTCACATATTTCAGCGGTCTTCCTCTGAGCCGTCATGGCAATCACACCGCTAGGTCGGTCTGCGAATGCCACTGCTGTTAGAATAGTGATGGGCGTAATCAAATACAAGGTAAAATTTTTTCACAAATCGATTATGGTTCACAGTAATCGATTACCAGACAATTACTCCCAGCATAAATTACACATTAAATATATATAAATATATATTATAGGCACTAGGCGTGGACCTTGCAAGAGGGGAACAAGTCAAGAGTGAGAGCAGTGGAAATGAGTTACTTGAGAGGAGCATGTGGAGTGACATGGAGGGACAGGTTGACGAGTGAAGAAGTGATGGAACGTTGTGGGGTAGATGTGGATGTGGTTGAGAAGATTAGGAGAAATACACTGAGGTGGTTTGGACATGTGGAGAGAATGGAGAATGAAAGACTGACTAAGAGGGTGTATGTAGGTGAGGTGGAGGGAGGGAGAGGGAGGGGTAGACCGAGGATGAGGTGGAGGGATGGAGTTGAGAGGTATATGAGGGAGGGGGGGTGAGTTGGGGGGAGGGTAGTCAAATGGTGGGTGACAGAGTGACTTGGAGGCGTTTTGTCTGCAGCCACCCTTTGCGGGATTAGGGCGTCGGGCTATAGATAGATAGATAGACATTTCCATGGATTTTACCCGATACATATTAATTTGTTTTATATTAAACGCATTAATTCATAAAGATATATGTATAAATGAGGTAGCTGAGAATTAACAGCGTGCATGTAGGAGCACAATAAAAAGCCGGGACCTCAGACATTGGAGAAAACAAATTTAATAACAATAACGAACTCATACGTGCAGTTTCTGTGTACTGCTGTGTACTGTGTAGACTGCGGTGGGTGTGCACTGCACAGCTGCCAGCTGTGTGGCAGTGTGTGAGTCGTGTGACTGTGCGGCGTGCGGCTCAGCAGATCTGATTACTGGTTAATTATACTTTCAGGTATTTATAATGTTTTCACTTTTCCCGGATCTTTTTCTTTAACTTAATGCTTGGAGAGAGAGAGAGAGAGAGAGACTACAATGAAGCCATAACATTTTACTTTATATTGTACTTAACCTACATACCCATATAATATCGATTTTAAGGTAAAAGTAACCGAAAAGTAATCGATTACTGACCACAAAAATAATCGAAATAATCGATTACAGAAAAAATCGAGTATCGCCCATCAGTAGAATATAATGATCAGCAGACCTCTTGACATCTATGTTACGCCAGAGAAACCTGTGAGTGTGCTGCGATAACAATTCCAGCTTCACAGAGTTATACATCTTTGAGATGTGTCCAGTAAATGCAATTTTTTCCTAGCGGAATCTTATTGGAATCCTAACTGGGCTATTTGAAACATCTGGCCCATTGGCCCAATAATCATTTAAACTGTGCCCCATTTAGAAGGCTGAGGAGTTCAACACTATGCGTACTGGAGCTGAACTCGAGTTAGGTTTCAGAACCTCACGATGATGAATATATTGTACAGGTCCCTCACAGTCGTTCATCTCCACTGATAACCTTTTGGCCACATTTCTATTTACCATATCCAGAATTTGGTCATCCTATATCTTATAATACTCTGATCCCAATTTCTCAAGTCTTCTTTCAGTTGATTTCATTTTAGCAATAGCTAGTTACATTAATAGGCAGATTTTCAGGTTCTCTAGTCCATGGATATTTGACACTCCAGCACTTCCTCCCCGCTGAGGGGGGGTCACCTTGACGTGGTGGCGGGGCTTGAAGCGTGGTTGGTGGTGCCACCTACCTTGGAGGCACGCCTACCTTTGTAGGGTTCGGCATATGTCAGTCACGTGGACGAAGCACCCCCTACATCACTGGTGAAGGAGGCCTGTTGGTGATGTTATTCCCTGCCCTTTTGCCATCTAGGGCGGGACTCTTGCCTCCCCACGTGTTTGCCGTGCGTGGCGTCCCGTAATGCTGGGAGACGGGAGTCCTGGAGGTTGAGCGATGCTGCACGATGCGCCCTGCAGCTAGCAATACACCTCTTTGGTCCCTTATTCTGACTAGATGGGCGGCCTGGTTGGGCCCGACCAGGTCAATCGGCTGGTCATGTGTTGGCTAGGGTCAAGTGGGCACTGGGGGGCCTGGTGGCTCCTATCGTCCTGGAGTCACCCTTGCCCAAGTCCCCTGGTGGTTACCCGCATATACTCTCCTGCTACCTCTGGGGTCGCCAGTGGTGTTATCCCTGGGATATGACCTCCCCTTGTTGGGCTCCATGGTGGGTGGAGGGGTGGGGGAATGAGTTTCTGTTGTATATTAATGGATAATTTACGTAAAAATACTGTTGACGACACATCATCTGTCCCTGGTAATTCTGCGGAAGCATCCTCTTCGATTGCCATGTTAGAGCCTTTCCAGGCCCCAAAGGACTATCCTCCTCTGACCCAGCATTCAACTGGGAATAGGAGGAGGTCACGTCGGGTCGGTTTGGCTCCAGAGTTCAATCCGGAAGAGAGTGAGCCTGAGACCTTCAATAAGTATCTAGTACTGAAACCCTCTGCTGGTGGTTCCATGCTGGATATAGATATTTTTGAACTACACCGAGCCATTGTTTCTGCTTGTGGCCGTGAACCGGCGATCTCAACCGAGGGGGATGGTAGCCTACTTAATGAGGTGTCCTCTCCAGCAGAAAGCTCCCGTCTCCGGAATTTGACCTCCATAGCTGGCAATAGTATGTCCTGTGTACCCCATGGCACCTTCAACCAAAGTAAGGGGGTTATTTACTCTCGAGACCTCCTGCGGTACCCTGAGTCACAGTTGTTAGAAGAACTACGCTCTTATGGTGTTATAAAGGTTGACCGGGTACAGAAGAAGATCGATGGTGTTCTGACCCCGACTCCGACGTTGTTTCTGACCTTTGACCGCTTGATGTTGCCTGCTTCCGTGAAACTTGCCTGGCTCTCTCTGCCTGTGAAGCCTTATGTTCCAAACCCAAAGCGGTGTTTTCACTGTCAGGGGTATGGGCATGTTAGTAAATTTTGCCGACGTGCACTGGCTGGCCTTCCTGGTGTTTGTGTTTCCTGTGGCGATATGAGTCATACCAGTGATTGTCCAGGACCCCTTAAATGCTATCACTGTAGGGGTCCTCATGCTGTATTTTCCAAAAACTGTCCTCGCTACTGCCTTGAAAAGGAAGTTTTGAGCATTCGTGCATGTGAGAAGGTTTCCTTTCCAGAAGCAAAGAGGAGGGCCCAGACTCTCTTCTTTCGGCCTGGAGTTACTTATGCTTCTGTCCTTTCTGGGGCACCTGTACGTCGTTCTGTGTCCCAGAAGTTGCCACGACCCTTTACAGTGACCACTTCCCCAACTACTGATTTGACGGATGTTGTTAACCCTGGAATTACTGATAAGTGTGTGACTGATGCTCATCCACCCACTGCTCCAACTTTCTCTGCCTCCACCTCAGTGGCTGACGGTTCATGTACTTCTGTGGTGGTGGCAGATGTACACACTGACGAGACTCATCCCACCTTGTCCAGTATGAACGAGGCTCCTTCTGTATCCGGCAAACGTCATCGTAATTCGTCAGAGTCCTCAGAGCCTGAAAGCCGGCCACCTAAGGTTTCTGTTGTCGAACCTTGTATCAACCTCTCTACTGTTCCCTCTGCCTCAGAGGCTGAGAGGTCTAGCCAAATGGAAGCTGCTGCTGGTGGTTCACCTGTAGTAATGTCCCCACCTGGGGATGGTGTTGGACAGACTGCTGATGTGTCCGTTCTGAAAAGTACAATGTCAACCTTGCAGGGTTCTAATCCTGTCAACTCTGTTTCCACTTCTGGAGCTTCAAATGGTAGCACTGGCCGTCCCACATTACCCAAGGCGGCCTCCAAGCATCTATCCAAACCGAATGTTATTCCACCTCAAAGGAAGAGTGTTGTAAAACTTTCCTCTTCCACGTCCTCACGTTTGCCTACGGATGTTTGACATAAAGCGCGGGTTCCTGGTGCTGGACAGTCTCTTACCAAGGGCCTTCCTAAGCATCATTCCAAACCCGCTCGCATGTCAGGAGGTGTACAGTCATGCACTTAATCATTTTCCCCTCCACTATGGGTTCTATCATCCAGTGGAATTGTCGGGGTTTACGTGCTAACTATGAGGAATTGTGTCATCTAGTTTCTCAATTTACTCCGCTATGCATGTGTATCCAGGAGACCATGGTTGGTGATACTGCTCCTGCTGGTCCTTCTGGCTACAATGTTTTTTATTCTGATCCTGTGCTGGGCCAAGGTCGTCATGGAGGTGCTGCTATCTTCCTTCGCCAGGATATTCCATGTAGTCATCTGGATATTTCCAGTCCCTTGCAGGCAGTTACTGTCCGGATGTTTTTACGTTGGCAGTATACAGTTTGCAGTCTTTATCTACCTCCTAGCGCAACTGTTGAAAGAGCGGATCTGGAACGCCTTATTCATGGCCTTCCTTCTCCCTTTCTGTTACTAGGCGATATGAATGGTCACCATCCACTATGGGGAAACAGTGAGGCCAACCCTCGGGGTGTTATGCTGGCCTCTTTAGTGGAAGATGAGGAGTTAGGCATTTTAAACTCCAATATAATGACTTATTTCCATAGCCAGACAGGAACTTTTACTGCCATTGATTTGTCCTTATGTTCAGCTGATGCTCTTTTAGATTTTAACTGGGATGTGTTGCCAGACCTGTATGGCAGTGACCATTTTCCGTTATTCTTAACTGCTAGTGCAGGTGGACCTCAGCCACGTCTTCCTCGCTGGCTTCTGGATAAGGCTGACTGGCCATATTTCAGGGAATTAAGTTCCATTTCCCTTTCTGTCAATGAGTTTGGCTGTCTTACGGAGGCTGTGTCATATTTCAATACCGTGCTGCACTCAGCAGCCCTATTATCTATTCCAAAAACAAAGGGTCAGTTTCCTAAACGTCCAGTTCCTTGGTGGAACTCGGAGTGTAGTTCCGCAGTGAGAGCCAAACGAATCGCCTTCTCACGACTTCGTCGTCACCGTGGGGATCCTCAGTATTTGGTGGCATATCAGAGGGCACGAGCTCATATGAGGCGGGTCTTAAAGGAGGCTAGGCGTTCGTCCTGGAAGGGTTATGTTTCCTCCATCAATTTGAGGACTTCCATCACCCAGGTGTGGAACCGGGTAAAGAAAATTTCAGGTAAATTTACTGTTCCATCCCCTCCTGTTTTATCTGCACCAGGTGGAACTGTGGCTGATCCATTTGCTGTTGCAGAATTGCTTGCTGACCATTTTGCCAGTGTGTCAAAGAAGGATGCAGATACACCTTTGGCTTGCCGCCGTCGGCGCCTAGAATCTCGTGGTCTCAGTTTTGCCTCTGTTGAGGGAGAGCCTTACAATGTTCCATTTTCAATTTTTGAACTCCAGTCAGCTCTGTCGCAGTGCCATGATTCCTCTCCTGGTTTTGATGATATTCCTTATGCCTTTTTACGCCACCTGTCTGATGAGTCCCTGTTGTTTTTGCTTTCACTGTTTAATAAGATCTGGTGTTCTGGGGAGTTTCCGGCTTGTTGGGGTGTTGCTGTAGTTATCCCCATCCCCAAACCAGGTAAGGATCACCTACAGGCGACGAATTATTGGCCTATTTCTTTGACGTCTTGTATATGTAAAGTTTTGGAAAAGATGGTTAATGTTAGGCTTGTGTGGTTTTTAGAGAGAGGTGACTTCTTATCCCCTGCCCAGTATGGTTTTCGAAAAATGCGATCTACCTCTGATGCATTACTGTCCTTGGAATCTTCTGTCTGTGAGGCTTTTTCCACTAATCAACACCAGGTCACGGTCTTCTTTGATCTGGAAAATGCATATGACACTGCATGGCGTCATGGTATTTTACTCTCTCTTCATGAGTTTGGTCTTCGTGGGCACTTACCTGTTTTTATTCAACAGTTTTTATCTAACCGAATTTTAAGGGTGCGAGTGGGAGGAGTGCTTTCTAATGCCCGAGCACTAGAAGATGGAGTACCACAGGGGAGTATCCTTAGTGTTACTCTGTTTGCTGTAGCCATTAACAGCGTCATCAGTGTACTTCCTGATGGTGTACGAGGATCACTATATGTTGATGACCTCTCGATTTCCTTCACCGCGTCTAGAATGTCTCTGATAGAGAGGAAGTTGCAGCTGGCTCTCAATAGAATTTCTGACTGGGCAGAAGCACGTGGTTTCCATTTTAGCTGCAGCAAAGACAGTGGCTATACATTTTTGTCGTCTTCGAGGAGTCCACCCAGACCCTGACTTGTATCTCTATGGTAGAAGAATATCCTGTGTGGAAGAGACGTGGTTTCTGAGTCTTCTGTTTGATAGAAGATTAACCTGGGTTCCTCATATTCGTTCTGTTAAGGTGGCTTGTCTTAAAGCTTTGAGTCTTTTGAGGGTTTTAGCTCATACCTCTTGGGGTGCTGACTGTCAGACCCTCCTCCTCTTGCATAGGTCTCTTATTCTTCCTAAAGTTGAATATGGGTGTGAGGTCTACTCCTCTGCAACAGATGCCCGCCTCCGGTTGTTAAATTCTGTGCATCATGCTGGTGTTCGTCTGGCAACCGGGGTATTCAAATCATCCCCAATTCCAAGTTTGTTGGTAGATGCTGGTGTACTCCCCTTGGACTTGCGGCGCCAGTTGCTAATGATGAGGTGTTGGTATCGTCTTCACCGCATTCCAGACTCAATTTCTTGTGCCATTGTCTCACAGGATTCCCGATCTTCTGTTTTTGAGACCCGTCCCAATTTCCCAAAGCCATTTGGTTACAGGGTCCGGTCTGTTATGCTAGCCCTCTCTCTCCCGAGAGTGGCAATTTGTCCACATCGGATCCCAAGGGTGGGTTCTTGGCTACTCCCTCGCGTGACATTCTGTAGGTCCGTTGTTGGAAAAAAGGGCTCGCTTCCCTCTCAGATGTCCCTCTCTCTCTTTTTAGAACATGCCTCCATTCATGAGGGTTCTGTCCCCGTCTATACTGACGGGTCTAAGACTGATACTGGAGTAGGATTTGGTGTTGTCTTCCCTTCCTTTAGTAGGGGCGGTAGCCTTCCTGGCGTTACTTCAGTGTATACAGCAGAACTGACTGCAATTTTGTATGCTCTTAAAATCATTTTTACTCTCCGCCAATCCGTTTTTGTGATTTATAGTGACTCACGTAGTGCTTTGTCTGCACTGGAGTCTTTTAATGCATCCCATCCAGTGGTTTTATCAATTTTAGAGTGGCTTTTTCTTCTTGGCCGCCGTGTAGACTTCTGTTGGGTTCCTGCACATGTTGGTGTGGTGGGCAATGAGAGGGCAGATACTTTAGCTAAAGCTGCGTCTTCTCAACAGCCCCCAGCTGACTACTCACTACCTGTTTCTGATGTAACACCTTACTTGCGGTATGCAATTCGTACGTGTTGGCAGAGACACTGGGATGGTGTGTCTCAAAATAAACTAAAAGAAATCTTTCAGAGAGTGGTTGTGCCAAGGGTTCTTCCCTCTATGTCTCGGCGACTGGAGGTGGCTCTTGCTAGGCTTCGCATTGGGCATTCTCGGCTTACACATGGGTTCCTCATGTGTGGTGAAACTCAAGCGTACTGTGATGACTGCCTCGTTCCCCTTACTGTCCGTCACTTGCTGGTCGAGTGTCCGAGTCTGGGGGGCCTGCGTCAGAGGTTCCTTCATAGGCATGGAGGAGCAGATGGTGCCTACTGTTTATCTTCGATGCTTGGTGAGGCCTCTAACGATTATACTGATGTTTTTAGTTTTCTTCAGGAGGCGGGCCTCCTTCCACTTTTATAAGTGATTATTTTATAAATTATTCTTTTATTATTTTTAGTGTTTTATTCCTACTAACAGATATTAACTTTATTTTGAATAGACACTTTTTATTTTGCCGTGCCTTCTACTTTGTCATCCGGCGGCATATGACCCTGGCAGTTGCGCCGCCAGATTGTAATTATTTTCAATCAATCAATCAATCCAGCACTTCTTTTCTGGGTTATAATTCAGTCCTTCACTTACCATCGCCAACTCCTTTTCCTCCTTACTACTGTAATTCAGTGTGCATGAGCCACATTTACACCCACCACATTTAGGGACACAGTAAGAACCTACACCTTCAGTTTCAAAGACTCTTTCCAGTTTCAGTTTCAACTTTAACTTATCCTCCACACTTTAGTCATTTGGTTTTACTGTACTAGCAAGATGACTCACCGTGTCATTGAAGCTATTCTCCTTTTCTGACTTGACTTTGATTTTCGGATGTGATTCATGAATGCAGTAACCAAACATATTCTGCATATGTTGTAAGTTTCCCATGGATACTTTAACTTGAGGCATTATGCTACACCAATCCGTATCCACCAACAAATCAATCTCATCCTCTGGCCTAAGTCATCAACTGTAATGCCTTCAAACAATTCTGCTACCTTAGTCACATCCACCTTACAAATAGCCAAGGTTATATCTTCAGTCCCATAGGCAGTTATAAGCCCAAAATTACCTTCCAAGTCAGTTATGGGAATAACATACACCTTACTCTGTAACCGTTCTGTCTTTCTTCCCACCTTAGTACAGGATCTGACAAACTTACATCTCTGCCTTTCAAACCCAGTCTAGAAGCTGTAGCAAATTTCACAAGAGTTGTATCACTTCCTGGATCCCACAGAGTGTTCAGAGGTAAGTTACTACTACCAGCATGTAATTTACTAATCAAAAATGCTTTATCTCTTATCTTTCGTTCAGACTTCACAGACAGTGCTGTATAAAACAAGAGTCCATCAACACAGACATCGTGAAGTAATGGATGGTGATACCTGCCACAACTCTGATCCTCAGTGGTTACAGTATTGCACGTTTTCCTTAACTGACACCTTTTCGACAAATGATGTCCCTTAAGACAGTTGAAACATACACGGTTTCGCCTATCTGCCACAGTTTTATCAGCATTACTCATGTCTTTACCTTACAGTTATACATATTATGTGTGTTAGGATCACGTAGCCAGCACCTAATTCTCTGAGGCTGAGATGTTTCCTGATCAGAAGTACTCTTTGCCAAGTCCGATATGGCTTGTGTTACATGAGTTAAACACTGCCTCAGTTCAGTTTGGTCTTCTTGAAGTTTCTGAACAGATACAATTACATCATCTATTCCTCTTTCATAATTTACATCGCTGACAGCATTGTGGCACAGTGATATGTTACTTTCCGTGCTTGATCTTACACTTAAATCTAAGTATTCCAACACTCTTTTTTCTGTGCAAAAACTCCATCAATTTCTCAAATGGATCTCCAGTATTTCTGCATTTCCTGATCAAATAATCCATTCATGCTTTTGCGTACCAGGCATATAATTTCCTCCACAAAACTCACCATGTTTGCCGTATTCACTTCTCCTAAACCCATTCTTTTCAAAGCCAATCAACATCTCCCAATTTTCTCAACCATCTTCACAAAACCTTTATTATCCTCTTCACTTACGAACTTAATATATTCCAAATCACAGATCACAGCATCTACTAATTTGCAGCTGATTCCAAACTTCTCATCCAGCCTCTCAAACATTTTATCATTTTCTACACCCTTCACTGAGCCCTGTGCTACTCCACTGAGACAAGATCTCAAAGCATATGGATCTTTATCAAAACTACTTTCCATTAACATCTTATAATCTTTAAAGTTGGGTACACCCTTATCTCACCATTGAACACTGGAGGTTGAAGACCTTCATATTTAGACTTTTATCCTTGTCACCAGACTCCTTTTCTCCACATTTCTCTTTACGTAATTTTCTATGTGTACACAGCACTTGAAACCTTGTCCTTTGCAACTCATCAATGTAGATATCAGCTTCCACAGTGACTCATTCTTCTTTACCATCTTTCATAAGCAGTGATACATATTCAGCGTGACACTTTTCAACTCTCGAGTAAGCATCACATACCTCCATATACTTGTCAGCTAACACAGCATCGACTTCTTCTTGATTGACGGTGTCTTTAAAAAGATTATACTTTCTGGTAAAATTCCTCTTGGCCAACGTGCGGGCTTCCCTGGCTCACTGCAACTCCTCCTCAACATCCATCTCCGAGCCGTGTTGAAACATAGCAGGCTGCTGTATCTTTATTGATGACGTTTCAACCTACAAAACTCACACCAATACCAAAATGTCCACAGTACCCTAAACACGAAACTAGCTTCCCAATACCCTGAAATAAGTGACCCAATACCAATTAATAACGCCTATATCAGATCATCTCTCACCTACCACATCATTATCAATATACCAACAATATGACTCACTACAACAGAACACAGATTCATTCATTAGAATACAAATAACAATTTATACATTCTGCATGATTATCACACACGTAAGGTAACCACTGAGAAGAAAAATGTACAGTTATACAGCACACTGCAGTAAACACTGAACAGTTCATTAACTTACACGGTACCTCCCGCCACTGGAGACCCATCAAGGCACTGGATCACTCATAGCACTAACTTTGTTCATCCTACAAGTCCCACTTTCTTTCATATGCACAATTTGGTTTCTACACAGAAATCACCAGCACACAGCAGCCGGCTTCTACGTCACAACCATGGCTGCCTGACAAAAACTAGCCTACTGCATTTCGCTCGTCATGAGCTTACCTTCCCAGATCGTGCTTCTTAATATTAAAACGATCACCACACAAACACAAATCATAAATCTAAATCAAATATAGGTAACAAAATGGTTAGGTAATATATCATCTGAATGAAGTATATTATAATGTGTTCCTAAAGAATTAGAAAACTTCTTCCCAATAGGATATACTGCACTAAT
Organism: Coenobita brevimanus; assembly: GCF_032717465.1. Lineage (NCBI taxonomy): Eukaryota > Metazoa > Arthropoda > Malacostraca > Decapoda > Coenobitidae > Coenobita > Coenobita brevimanus. The sequence continues at coordinate 27,220,324 of NC_136971.1, forward strand.
TCTGCATATTGTCTCTGAGGACACACCCATTAGCAATGATATATAAGGTATATGTAATATAAATAAGATCTGAAGACTCTAACGTAACTTATTGTGCAACATCAACGAGGGATTTGAAGAGACAGGTGTCGAAGAACGTAAGTGTAATTTTTTTTGGTCTCAATAAGTGGTTAACTGTATGCTTAACTGTAACTATATTCCTTTTACTTCATAAGAGGGACCACAACTATACATCTGGCAAGTTCCAGCTTTAAAGCTTGTGTGGTTTTCTCTAAAACGTTTTGCAAAGAAAAAACTGAGCAAACTTGAATTCGATGTTTTCCACTAGGCTAAATATCAAAATATTAACCCAAAAGTATTCACCAGAAATTTCTATCGTAGGGTTTTCAATCAAATAGCCATTATCTCAGGTTCTGAGATATTTCAGTTTTAAATATGCAATTTTTATAATAAAAATGGGTATAACACTTTAAAAAATAAGTCAAGGTCATTTATATTTGCCACAAGGACGTTGGTTACCCTAGGGTACTTTCATGTATAATATCATCGTGATTAAAAGGAAAAAAGTGCAAAAAAATATAATAATAATACTGACGAAAACAAGCTTCGGCATTAATAAGGCGAAGCTTAATAATAATAATAATAATAATAATAATAATATGATGATGATGATGATGATGATGATGATAACGAAGAAGAAGAAGAAGAAGAAGCATAACAATAATAACAAGAATCAGTGCCAAGGCTCAGAAAATCTTTCCATGACAGTCATTTTAATGCTGACTAACACAACAGAATACCTAGTCAAAGATGTCACATATCAAATTTGGAGTAAATCAGGTGCAAACTGACCATTTTATGTCCATTCAAAATTTTAGGCCCGACTCACCTGACACTGACCCCCTACTGCTAACTGGGGGGTAACCCCCCTGATGTAATGAGGCATGTTATAAGATTCAGATTTAAAAGATGCACCTTTAGGTTTGGTTTCATCTTGATATGACGAATTTGAAAGGAGTGATGAAAAATACATTTGTTTTACTTTTTTTACTTTTTTTTTTTTGGCCTACAGCCTGGGCCTTAGCCCAATTTGGCCCAAAATTTAATCAGATGATAAGAATGTCATAGCCCATCATCCCTGCAATTTTAGTCAAAATCGGACCAGTATTTTTGTGTAAAGTTGTTAACAGACAGACAGACAGACAGACAAACAAACAGACAGACTGGGTGAAAACAGTACCCGTCCCCAAGCCCCTCCGGGGTGGGGACGGGTAATAATAAATATAATAATAATAATAATAATAACTTGTCACCTTTTCTTGTGTAGCCTTAATGAGGAAGCATAGCCATAAGGTTGTTGTTGTTGTTTGTTTGGGCTTAATGGCCATCACCCATCAGAATGGGTATAAGATTAATAAAAAATACAGGAAAAGACAAACAGGGCATGAGGAAAAACTGCTGGTCTATGGGATCAAAAGAGTCGGGAGCATGAAATAAAAAGCATGGAGGTCAGCAAGGCTGATCGTCTCACCCTTGACAGTCAGGTCAGATGGTTTTGACAATATATGATGGTCTTATAGTGGGACTCGCCGAACTGGTACAGCCAGGTGTGGGTGTCAAGAGCAAGAAGGTGGTAGGCAAAGACCTCAAGCTGCCGGTCGCTGGCCTTAAGGACAGGGTGAGATAGACTGCCCTCCATAGCTGATGGAAGGGATGACCCATGGACTTCCACCTCGGCCAAAGAGTTGGTCAATACATCCTCAACTATCGATATGGAGTTGTAAGGAGAGGCCTGCCCCTCCTCATTTGCTGGAGACTGTTGGTGGTCGGCAGGAGGATCGGGAGCCAGGGTCATGGTCTGGTCCAGAGCCAGGTCGGTGATCAGTTGGCAGTTGTGCTGATTCAAATGTGCGTCCAGCCACAGCCGCTTCCTAGGTGTCCTATGGGAGGTAACAGGCTGTGGCGGTCGGGCCTGATGCTCTCAATGATGAGAGGCAGAATGAACAATCACGAGCAAAGCACTCAAGGATGACAAGGTGAGGCAACTCATTCTCCTTAAATATCTTGGGGAGAAGAATGTGCAATGCCTTCTTATCCTAGAGAAAGCCTTTGCCGACGCGATGCACATCTCACTGATGGAGTTAACCTCTTCATGACTACCAGGGACCCTGGCTTGGTGTCGCCAGGCAGGGTTACACTGTCATGCATGGGCAGAACGCTGCACAGCCGCGCCACGTGGTCCGGTAATATCCCGTGCCTCGGACCCTTAGGAGTCCCAAATATGGAAAACTCCACCAGTTCGCCATCCCCGAGAGATCGTTGGAGATGCCGTGAATTAGGTTCAACTATAACCTGGCAACGGACGAAGACATCAACACCGGTGTCTCGGTGCTTGATGAATCCATATCCTGTCCTACAGTTGAACTAAACCACATTTCCTCGAATCGGCGACATTGGCATGGTCTGGCTGCCAAAAGCCCCCCTCAGTGGGTCGTAGACTAAGTAGACAAGTGGAGAGCTTTGGGAAGGTGCATTCGATGAAACTGTCGAGCTTGAACCTCCGTCGAAATAAAACTCCACCATATGGAATATTAAGATTGTGTAATATAAAGAAGATCTGAAGATCCTGAGATACCTTCTTGTGTAACATCAATATCTTAAGACAAAGATGTCGAAGAACGAATGTTTAAATTATATGTTTGTCTCAATAACAGGCTAACTGTATGCTTAACTGTAACCATATTCCTTTCATAAGATGGACCACAGCAATGTATCTGGAAAGTTGCAGCTTTAAACTTTTTGTGGTTTTCTGTAAATTGTATTGCAAAGGAAAAACACAGCAGATTTTAATTAGCACTTTCCACTGGGCGTATGGCAAAATATTAAGCAATTTTATCACAGGATTTTAGAACTGATGGCTGCATCTCAGTTAGTTTCTGAGATATTTCAGTTTCAAATGTGCAATTTTTAGAATAAGATTGGATATAGGACCTTCAAAATTAGGTCAAGGTCATTTATATATCGCAGGGCTTGGTTACCCTAGGGATCTTCGTGTGTAATATTATCAAGATCGAAGAAGAAAGTGAAAAATAATAATAATAATAATAATAATAACGAAAACAATATGCTGTCGCCAATTATATAGTGAAAACAATAATAATACTGACGAAAACACGAAGCTTCGCCATTTATATGGCGAACCTTAATAATAATAATAATAAGAAGAAGAAGAAGAAGAAGAAGAAAACAATAATAATAACAACAACAACAGCAACAGTAATAATAATAATAATAATAATAATAATAATAATAATAATAATACCCAAAGCATTCTCCCACGAATGTGTATAGCCCACCATCACTTTAAAAACTAGATCACTAATTCTGTGGCAGTCAGAGGCAGACCATCGCAGCTTCACAAAAAATAAGACTTAGGATTTTACTGATTATTCCTACGGGGTTAAAAATCATGATAGCATTCCAAAGTCTAAGTCAGGGATATTATGACGAAGAAGGCCATTGGGTATAACATGCCTTTAAAGAATTGCTAATACTAACCCTATAAATAGGCGTTGTCTTCGTTGAGGATACAATCGCCCCAAAAAGTGATGGCAGAGTTTCAGATTGATTCAGTCACTGCACAGGCATACATTAAAATATATAAGATAAAAATTATGTGCCTTCATCACATCATATAAAATAAAATATATATAATATCATGCAAAGAATGATGTAAAATGAATAACAGGAGGCAGTGATATATTTGAAGTTAACACTTAAATACATTTCCCTATCTCAATGAATGTGTTATACAATACTCCATGCACATTGCACAATATAACCCCGTGTTACTGATTTATTTTGCTTCCTAGGATTTCAAATACAGATGCTGTAGATTCAAAAACCATTTAAGGAAAATTCTTGTGATTGCTGTACACTACCCTAATTTCAAATGCTGTGGTGATGATATAACAACAAGAAGGCTGCCACAACAATGAAATTATTCTGTGTAATGATACCCCACTTGCGGTAGCAAGACCATTCTGCATTTCATTCCTTGTCTTCCCCTCGCTTATAATAACTATATTTAGCTACTTTATCCCCTGTTGATGCTAAATTATTTTTAGCTGTAAGGAGGTATGACAGATTTTACCCTTGTCTTTTACGCTAGGCAGTAAAGAGGACCAAAACATGAGTTTATAAACAAATGCCAAATAAAACCACACATTTTTTGCTCTACCTTTTAATCTGTCATACTTTTCTTATTATATAAACCACTATGTCCTTTGCATATTAATACTCTTGCTAATCATTTATGAACTGAAGATACTATGCAATGACAAGTTGGCATTCTCCAAGGAGCTCCGACTGTGAGCAAAATTCAAGGATCTTTTTTTTTTTTAATCTCATTCACTGGTAGTCCCCTGGCTAATATTAAATCAAGCGAGATTTTTCTTAATGGAAACTGGCCAAATGGAGTGTAATAACTGCATTTCTTTGAATAAAAGTTGTCCCCTTTCATGCTTGACGATTGAAGCATTTAAAATAGCCTCCTGACTTACGCCGCCTTCACGCATTCAGTCGTCATCCAAATGACTTTAAAATTTTATTATTTCCTAATATTGTAATGGAAATTATTTTATAAATAATAATGACTAGTTTCAATTGTTTACTGAAGCTCTCTCCTTTTCAGGCTTACACTACCAAAAAAATATTGCGTGTCACCATACTAGATTTGAACTCCGCAAATTATTCCTGATTGTCCCTGAGCGATACTTGTGAAATTTCAATTTGTTCCAGTTAAGATATCCTATTATCGTAACTATCAAACTGCTTCCTGCAGTTTTGAAATATACCGGTACTTTGACATTAACTCAGTATTTTCTGTAATAATTTTACATAATAGGTTTCACCGTCTAAAGATATAAGGAAGAGTATGTGCATTATTACTGACCAGAATCTTCTGGATACTCGGCCGCCACTTCTTAGGCCGACTGTACAACAGGAAGTGGTGAATAAAGGTCAGCTAAAAGAGACTCTTAAATGGTAGATTTTCTACTTGCAAAATCCTCCGGCAATTGGAGGTATATCATCATAGCTTTAAAAATATATAAATATGTTTTAACAAAGAGGGAAAGTTAAGAGTAGGTAAGAGATAGGTGAGAGCTAGGAGGGTTAGGTGTGGCAGGGAGGTTTTGAAAGTGAGTGAGTTGGATAAAAGAGAGAAAAAGATAGAGTATCAGGAGAAATTGAAAGATGAGTGGAACGCAGTGAAAGATCGGGAAAATGGCAGCGTGGAGGAGGAATGGCAGCTGTTTAAGAGTGCTGTGGTGGGGCATGCAGAAGAGGTGTGTGGTGTGAGACGTGTAGGTGGTGGTGTAAGAAAAGGAAGTGAATGGTGGTGCGAGGAAGTAAGTATGGCTGTGGCTGAGAAGAGACGTGCATATGAAGTGTGGCTGCAGAGGAAGGATGAAATGTCATATGAAAGGTATAAGGAAAAGAGGAATAGAGCGAGAAGGGCTGTGCGTGATGCTAAAGTGGCAGCAGATGAGAGGTGGGGTAGGCGGCTGACAGAGAATTTTCAACAGAATAAGAAAATGTTTTGGAAGGAGGTGAAAAGGGTGCGAAAGGGAGAGTCTGGGAAAGAAGAACGAGTAAAATCAGAGGATGGAAGGATGTTAATTGAAATGGATGCAGTAAGGAAGAGATGGGCAGAGTATTTTGAAAGATTGTTAAATGTAGAGGAGGAAAGGGTGGCTGAGATTGTGGCGGATGGAAGGGTGCAAGGAATAAATGTGTTGGGAGAGTTAAATGATTCTTTGATCACGAAGGAGGAAGTGGAGAAGGCAGTAAAGGAGATGAAAACAGGGAAAGCTGCAGGTATGGATGGGTGTGCTGTGGAATGCCTGAAGGGTGGTGGAGTGACTATTGTTGACTGGTTAGTAAGATTGTTGAATGTGTGCTTTGAGAAAGGTATGGTGCCAATTGACTGGGCAATTGCTTGTATGGTCCCACTGTATAAAGGCAAGGGTGATAAGTATGAATGTACTAGCTTTAAGGGTATAAGTCTGTTGAGTGTTGTAGGTAAGGTGTATGGTAGAGTGTTAATTATGAGAGTTAGAGATGGTACAGAGGGAGTGATTGGTGATGAGCAGTGTGGCTTTAGGAGAGGGAGGGGATGCGTTGATCAGGTGTTTGCTGTGAGATACGTGTGTGAAAAGTATTTAGCGAAAGGCAAGGATGTGTTTTGGGTATTTATGGATTTAGAGAAAGCGTATGATAGAATTGATAGGGAGGCTTTGTGGACTGTTTTAAGATTGTATGGACTTGATGGTAGGTTACTAAAAGGGATGAAAAGTTCTTATGTAAATAGTTGGGCGTGTGTAAGAGTGGGAAATGCTGTGAGTGATTGGTTTCCCGTGAGAGTGGGGCTGCGACAGGAATGTGTGATGTTGCCTTGGTTGTTTAATATTTACATGGATGGTGTTGTAAGGGAGGTGAATGCAAGAGTTTTAGGTGGAGGTCTGAGTCTGGTGAATGTTGATGGTGGAGAGTGGAATCTTAAGCAGCTGCTGTTTGCAGGTGATACTGCACTGGTGACTGATTCAGAGGAGAGATTGAGACAGTTGGTAGAGGAGTTTGGAAGGGTGTGTGAAAGGAGGAAATTGAAAGTACATGAGAATAAGAGTAAAGTGATGAAGTGTACGAGGTTGATAGATGGTAGGGGGATGAATATAGTTTTGAATGGCGAGTTGCTTGAGGAGGTAGATTGTTTTAAATATCTAGGGTCACATGTTGCTGTGGATGGAAGAATAGATGCAGAAGTGAAGTTTAGAATAAATGAAGTAGGAAAGGTGCTGGGAGGAATGATAAAAGGGTTTAAGTGTCGTTCGCTTAGAATGGATGTAAAGAGAAGGCTGTATGAGGGTGTTGTGGTACCGACTGCGTTATATGGGGCTGAAACATGGAATATGGGTGTAGCAGAGAGGAAAAGTTTGAATGTAATGGAGATGAGGTGTCTGAGGAGTATGTGTGGAGTGACGCGTATGGATCGGGTGCGAAATGATGACGTGCAAAGGAGAACTGGAGTTGTTCGGGAGATGGCTGGTAAAGTTGAGCAGAGGGTGTTGTGATGGTTTGGACATATAGAGAGAATGGATAATGAGCGATTGGTGAAAAAGATAACTAGATCTGATGTGAGAGGTGTAAGGCTGAGAGGAAGACCACGAATAGGATGGATGGACAGTGTGAAGAGAGTGTTGGATGCGAGAGGGATGTCTGTTGAGCAAGGAAGAGTGGCTGTGCGTGACAGAAATAACTGGAGAGAAATTGTGAAAGAATAACTGATGACGCAGCCCTGAGGGGATATTCTCCCGCATTTGGTCTGATCAGCTAGTCAGGTCAGGTGCAGGTAAGGGGATGGGTCTGTTATGATGTGGCAGGGGTAAACAAGTTCTGCTGTTGGGCCCTGCCGCGGATGTCACTGATTGCATTGCGCAGTTGACCCTTGTGCGGTGTGGTGTGGTGAGGATCTGTCCGTTCTCCCCTTTGAGGCTAAGATGCGAATGAATGTGTTTGAATGGATGAGTAAATGGGGAGTGTGTCGTCCTGTCTCGGCTATCTCTCTTTCCTTGGGGGAAGCAGCCTAGGTATATAGATAGATAGATAGTATTAACAAGAACTTTATATCCCAGACTACTGCCCACAAAGTTTTGATACAATTTACCCACTTGATTTTGAGATATTTTGGGAACACCCCAACAAACACAGACACACTCAGGCAAAGGCGATTGGATTAACACTTTGCTAGGTGTCCGATAATAATTATAATAATAATAATAATAATAATAATGTTGTTGTTATTAACTGCCATCTACTACTACATGGAGACATTTTTTGTTTTGGTTTGCTGGTATTTTTAGTCTCTACCCACCATGTAGGTGAAGACTATTGTTACTGCAAGTAATGTTAGTTTCCACCTACTATGTAGGTGGAGATCATTGTTTCCACTGTGTCATGGCTGTACTTAACCTGTGAGGTATGAGATGACGAACGTGTGAAACAGGTGACAGATAAAGGAGATTGCCTACGTGAAGCTGCCAAGAACTCTAAATCTTTTTGTCAAGAGTCTATTTTTACAAGTAGAGGCATCCTTATCTGTTTCTCACACTCGAGCTGGAGAAAATTATTACCTCACTATTTTCATTGTTTACAGAAGCCCTGAGAAATGCCGTTGTTCACTCAAAGAAGCACTTAAAATCATTATATAATTTCTGGTGTTTTTTTGGCTCTGGGCAGAATATCATAAAATGTTTTTCATACATTTTGCAAAAAGATCTTGTCCTTGACAAGAGAGGGAGTGCCATACCGTATGGGAGGAACAAATGAGAAAGTTTTCAAGTAACTGACTAGCTCCGCCTTCTTAATGACTATTAACCCATTCATACACGATGACACGTTTGTTGTCATTAGGGTCTGGCTGCATCAATATACATTGACACTTTTGGCGCCACTAAAGCATGAAAACTTTCATCAGAGGAAAAGTTTTCAGGCAATCAGCGTCATATTTGGAGGCGCCATAGCTTCCCTGCTCCTAGTCAAAAGTACTGAGTTGGCAACTTTGGGTCACGATACCAGCAAGAGTGTGAACAGGTTACTCAGTACCAAATGAGCTGTGAGTGGGGAAGCTACTGTGCAGTTCTGTCCCTTCAAGTTTCCACTCTTACCCCTGTCCCGGCCGTGCAATATATTTCACTATGCCTGTAGTGCTTGTGTATAGTGTTTTGGCACTGCTGTGATTAGAGTTGGTGATTGCTATAGGAAATTTGGTGTTTGTGAAGCAATCTTGGTCCTTATTAGCCATCGGCCCAACAAAGATTGTGCTACTGTTTCTAATCAACTACACTGCCTCTACCCTGCACCAAATGTGAGTATTCAGCTATAAAAATAGTGACAGTGAATCATGTGAATGTAATGTGCATATCTGGTGTACAAAGAATTTGTGAAATATGTGCAGTAGCTTAGATGAAGGCAGGAAACTGCCCTACAGTTACGACACAGCGTGGGTACACCATAGTTTTTTGCACTTTCCTCGAAAACTATGAGACCTAGGATCACCGTCGTGGGCTCATATGAAAGCCAATGAAATTCTGCATAGGACGATAAAATAAAAACATAAAAGTGGCGAGAAAAGTTTTTCACTAGAGCTCCCCGAATAAAAAAAATCTGTTGTCTGTCAGAATTATTATTTTTTTTTTTTTCACTTACTCGAACACCATAGTTTGTATCAAACTGGGTCCTCTGGCAAGCGAAAGGTAATAAAATTCTCTTTCCAATGATTTATTACAGGTAGAGATTGGTTAGTAAACATTGGACTTATGATGTTGGGAAGTGAGATGTATGCTCTTGAATGTTTATTCACTCGGCCCTAACATATGTACATGTGTTTTTTTTTTGTGTGTGGTTTTTTGCTTATCGTGTAGAATAGACATCGACGAATAGGAATATGTGAGTTTTGTGGCAAAATAAATATGTTTGGGTGGTGGAAATGAGCCGAGAATACACATTCTTGTAGCACACGGCAGGCAGGGGGAGGGGAGAAAAGCCGGCACGTCATGTCCCACAAAACTTATTAACTTATCCGCACGCAAAAGCGTTAATTTACTAGGAGTTATGATGTGTTATATTGTAATTAGTAGCACATGCCTTCTGCATGTGTAATAGGTTGGAGATTATACTAAGACAACACTGGCATGTTAATTCTAAGAGGGTGAAGTAAATTGTTATATAAGCTTGAAGAACTATCGAGATACACATTTTTTTCAAATATTTTATTTCCAGGCAAATTGCTCCAGAAGTGGAGAGATGATATGAAGCACAAGGGCTCAAGAGTAAATGCAGAAAAAGTGAAAGAAAAGTATTCGGGAGCCGAATGTTAATCGCCCACCAGGAAATGCTGTTGGCCAAGTCCAAGACTTTGACCATATCTTGATAACCTAAGGGTTTCATGTTGATAACTCAAGCCGTTCATTAGGTATAATGCTGCTAAAGGCAGGTAATAAAAACTAGTTGAGATTTGGCAGCCATTTTGGTGATCTTGACCTTGACCACGAGTGCCCATTTTCGATGCTGGCCAAGATTTTGGCCATATTTTCACACTCTGAAGGTTTCATGTTGATAGCTCAAGCCGTTCGTAACATATAATAGGAACAGATACACCTGCTGAACAAGCCTACATCTTTTCTATCCTCAATGAGCTAGAGCTGTCTGTACACCACCCAACCCATAACCTTCACTGCCTTGGAGAGAGTTCGAACATACTTGAGCTCTTCCATACAACTAATCCTGCTTACACTGTTAATTTTTTCTCTCCATTGGGCTCCTTTGATGACAACCTTATTACCTTAACCTGTCCTATCACTCCAGTATGGCCTGTGGACTCTCCAAAGAAACGTCGGTTGTAGCACTTTGGAACTGTTGACTGGAAAGCCTTCAGGCAGTACTTCTTTGATTTTCCCTGGAATGATTATTGCTTCCATGACCGGGAGCCATCTAAGTGAGCTCTGCACATTACAGAGGTTATTCTCTCGGGCGTGGAAGCATACATTCCTTTCTCATATCCTTTGACTAATGCAAGAAGCCTTGGTTTAATTACGCTTGTTCTAATCCTGTCCACAACAAGGAGAGGGCCTATAAAAGGTACCGAAGCCAACCCACCCCTGAATCACATCTTTTTTATCTTTCTGCCTGGAATCGTGCTAAGTCTGTTCTTCGCTGTGGGAAGAATAATTTCATCCGTACTTAATGCTGTCAACTCTCCAACTCAGATTCTTCCCGCTCCTTCTGGCACCTTGCCAAGAACCTTTTTAACAACTATACTTCATGAACCTTCCCTCCTCTTTTCTACTCTGATGGCTTTGCAGCTATTTTTTCTACTGATAAAGCAGATCTCTTCACTCAGACTTTCTCCTCCAATTCCACCTTCGACGATTCCGGCGCTGTTCCTCCATCCCTCCCCCCCGTCTGACTTCCTCATGGCTGACATTAAAATTTCTTTAGATGATGCATTTTCTGCCATCACTGGCCTCAATACTAACAAAGCATATGGGCCTGATGGGGCCCCTCCTGTTGTCCTCAAGAACTGTGGTTCTGTGCTTACACCCTGCCTAGGTAAACTCTTTTGCCTTTGTCTATCAACTTGTACCTTTCCTTCTTGCTGGAAGTTTGCTCTCATTCAGCCAGTCCCGAAGAAGAGTGACCATTCCCAACCCTCTAATTATCGCCCAATTTCTTTAACACCCTGTGTCTCAAAATTTTTCGAGTCTATTCCTAACAAAAAAAAATTTTAAGCATCTTTCCTATCACAACCTTCTTTCTGATCATCAGTATGGTTTCCGTCAAGGACGCTCCACTGGCGATCTTCTCACCTACCTTTCAGACTCCTGGTCATCCTCCCTTTGGGACTTTGGCAAAAGCTTTGCCATTGCACTTGACATCTCAAAGGCTTTCGATCGAGTCTGGCATAAATCTTTAATTTCCAATCTGCCTTCACACGGTTTCTATCCTTCTATCTATGCCTTCATCTATAGCTTCCTTTCTGGTTCTACTATAGCTGCTGTTGCAGATGGCCACCATTCTTCGCCTAGATCTATCAAGAGTGGTGCTCCTCAGGGCTCTGTCCTGTCACCAACTCTCCTCCTTTTATTCATCAATAACCTTTTAAGTTGTTCATCTAACTCTATCCACTCATACGCTGATGATTCCACCCTTCACCTTTCCTTTCGGTTCCTGCAACGTCCATCCCAGCAGTTACATCAGCTAAGAAGGGATGGGGTTATGGCACGCCTAATGTTTGACTTGGCTCGTATCTCTGACTGGAGTTAAAATAATCTTGTTTTTAATGCACCAAAGACTCAGTTCTTACACCTATGAACGTGACAAAATCTTCCACAAGAGTACCCACTAATGTTTACTAATATTCAGCTCAATCCTGCATTATCCTTGAACATGCTTGGGGTTCCATTCTCTCGGGCCTTATCTTGGAAAGATCATATTACTTCTCTTATAAAATATCCTTCCAAGAGATCAGGTGTGCTAAGCCGACTCCATGCCTTCTCTAACACTGCATAGTTGTTGACTTTATGTACGGGTTTTGTTCGCCTCTGTTTAGAGTACAACTCCCATGTGTGGGGAGGCTCCCCACATACACCTTTTCTCAATAGGGTGGAGTCAAAGGCTTTTCATCTCACTAACTCTCCTCCTCTTACTGGCTTCCTTCAACCTCTGTCTCTTCGCCGCACTGTTACATCATTATCTCTTTTCTATCGCTACATCAATGGTCACTGCTCCTCTGAACTGTCTGTTTGCATCCCTCCACCTCTACGATGGGCGTGTAGCACCCGTCTAGCAACAAGCTCTCATCCCTCTTCTGTCCAACTCTCCAATGCAAGAGTTAACCGTTACTCCCAGCCCTTCATTTATGCAACAGGTCATCTCTGCGGCTGTCTCCCTTTGTCTGTATTTCCAACTTCTTTTGATCTCGAGAGTTTCAAATGCAGTGTCCAGGCATCTCGAAGTTAACGAATCTTGAATTTAGGTCTCTTTTTGTTTGTTTGTGTGTTTGTTTGATGGAAAGGTTTGTGGGCTCTTAGCCTTTGGTTGCTTCTTTCTTGCACACACACACACACACACACACACACACACACACACACACACACACACACACACACACACACACACACACACACACACACACAGAAAGACAGTTTGGTTTCAGAAAAGGAAAATCATGTGTTACTAATCTGTTGAGCTATTATGACAAGTAACAGACACATTACAGGAAAGAGAAGGATGGGTGGACAGTATCTATTTAGATTTCAAGAAAGCATTTGAAACAGTACCACACCAAAGACTTTTATGGGAACAGTATTAAGGGGAAATTACTCATCATGGAAAGAAGTGACTAGTGGCGTACCACAGGGCTCAGTGCTGGCACCAATCATGTTTTTAGTGTATATAAATGATATAGACAGTAACACTGGAAATGAAAGCTATCTAAATATGTTTGCAGATGATGCAAAAATAAAAAGGAGAATTACTAACACAGACTCTTGTAAAGGGCTACAAGAAGAATTAAATAAACTTCATAAATGGAGTAATAAATGCAAATGGAATTCAATGTGGACAAGTGTCATGTAATCAAGTTTGGTAAAAGTGGACAAAGACCTGATTGGGATTATATGTTAGGAAATAAAACCCTACACACATCAGAAAGAGAGAAGGACCTAGGAGTGATTGTCAGTAACAGACTATCTCCGGCTGACCACATCAGTGAGAAGGTACGGAACATGTATACACTGCTTGCCAATATGAGAATAGCATTTACATACATAAATGAAGACATGCTAAAGAAAGATAATAACATTATTCATCAGACCAACCCTGGAGTATGCATCAGTTGTCTGGAGTCCTCATCTCAAAAAACACATAGACAAGATTGAAAAAGTTCAAAGGGCCGCTTCAAGATGGGTACCAAGCTTAAGGGATCTAAGCTATGAAGAAAGACTAAATAAACTGAATCTACCAACACTACAGGAGAGAAGGAAAAGAGGTGACATGATTATGCTATATAAATGCATATCAGGGAAGGAGGAAATAGACATAAATGATTACTTAACCTATGGGGAAGCATCAGCAAGAGGACACTGCAAAAAACTGCATAAAAAGAGAGGTGATGTGAAAAATGTTGAGTAGTTCTGTTAATCAAATCGGGGCCCTCTTTCTGGGCACGAATATGTGAGAAATGTTTAATGTATCCAAGTCGGTATCCCTGCCGGGACACCGCTATGCTAGAATTTTCTCGGTACACAACTCGTAGGTCGTTACTCTTCCCTAAAGTTGTCTAAGTAAAGCAGACAAGTCTCATAGAGTTAGGTGAAACGTAAATTAGATTTAACTCACCTACAATACTATCTTCTATCTTATCTCTTCGCTAATCCCCCCTTGAATTAGCCAATTCGTAAAAGTTACTTAGCTATATGAAGAGGGAGTGATCGTTAACCGATGACGATGAGGCTGCCTGGTATAGTTGCTTGGGCAAGCAAGCGTCCTTATGGTGTGTATGTACAACCTTGCTAACTCCACGAGAGCTAGGAGCAGAGTCTTAACTCCACAAGGTCTGGGAGCAGAGTGCCTGAATGCGGCAAGCCCCAACACCTCATCGCATTGTGGGTTGCCAACTCTTATTTAATTACAGTACTAAATACAGTTGAATTACATCATAATATGTACAAGGCAAATCTAACAAATTAATCTTAGTTCCACTTATACTAAAGTTAGACCAATTATTCCCTTTAACTATGTAAATATCTTAATTCCACATCTGCCTTAACAGGGGAATCTTTCCCTGCTTGCCAAGTCACCCATCGCGCAGACGCAGCTTAGGTCAGTGGAAAATACCACATAATTACATGTATTTACAATGCATAGTTGTCCACGGGGGTTAAATGCAGTAGCATTTAATTTATCAATAACAAGAATTATTAAAGAGAACGTCGTTTCTGGGTTATTAAAACCGCTTGAATAATTAACAACAGTCTCTACATCCTCTGCCTTTAACCAGGGATAACTATGATAAATTTAGAGAGCGCAACTGCTCTGGGGGAAAATATTTCCCACAGTTTTGGGGCCGGCGGAAAATGATACGTTGTATCATGTAATATGACCCTTAGCCAAGAGTTCCCTCCATAGTTCTCGAGAACCCTGTGCTGCGGCCCTACTAGGTCGCGCCTCTTGACCCGTTTGATCTTCACCATTCTCTGAATCCAGAGTGGCTGCTGACTCAAGGGGTACCAGTTTATCAATAGTTTTTATACTGGTATGTCCCCTGCATTTTATTTTTACGAGTCTCAGCACCCCTTCAGAATCTGGGTGTGTGGAGATCACTTTAGCTAATGGCCACTGGGATCTTGGCTGTTCAGTCTTCACTAAGACCACATCTCCTATGTTAATAATTGATTTGTTGCTGGCAGCTTGAGCTCCATAAAACCTCTCGCGTAGGCTCAAAAGATACTCTTTGCTCCAATGTCTATTCCATGTATCCAGCACCCTTTTCAGACGTTGATATCTCTCCCGAAGGTGTTGTCCTAAACCATTAGTTTCTATGTTAGGATCATCAACTTCTTCCTGGATATCCACACAAGGCATCGGATGGAGCTTCCTGCCATATAACATGTGAGCCATTGTTAAGGCCTCTAGCGAGTCGCTAGTGTCATCTTGATAAGTCAGAGGTCTATTATTAATCCTGGTTTCAATTTCAGTTATTACTGTTCTTAAATCTTCTCTCGTGATCTTAGTTCTATGTAATGTTTTCCTCAGGCAGTTCTTGACAATACCAATCATTCTTTCGGTAAATCCATTTTGCCATGGAGCTCTTAGAGCTGTGAACGGCCAAATACAATTTCGGATTCCCAGCGCCGACTTAACCTTTGGGTCGTTCATTATATTCAACAGTAAGGGAGCTGCTCCAACGAAGTTAGTTCCGTTGTCGCTTATTAACTTGCCAGGACAAGACCTTCTAGAGGCAAATCTGCGAAAGACATTGAGGAATGTCTCTGAGCTTAGGTCTTCCGCTAATTCTAGATGGGCTGCCCTTGTGTAGGCACAAGTAAATAAACAAATGTAAACTTTATGGGGAGTTTCCTCACCCGTAACAGTTATAGCCCCTGTGTAGTCCACTCCTGTTATATGGAAGGGCCGACTTATGTTCACCCTATCCTTCGGTAGGGCTGGTAGTCCTGGGTAGATATAAGGTCGCTGCTCATACCTCCTACAAATGATGCAGTTTTTGAGATATTTTTTCATAACCTGTCTACCCTTAGGAATCCAGTACCTTTCCCAAATTTGGGCTAAGGTCTGCCGTACACCTCCATGAAGAGTGGAATCATGGGCTTCCTTTATAATAAGTTGTACAAAGCATCCACTCTTAGGTAATAAAATGGGATGTTTGGTTAAATGGGCAAGTCAGCCTTTACCAATCGGCCTCGACATCTTATCAGACCTTTCCCGTCTAAGAACAAGCCTAAATTCTTCATCAGCTTATTCCTTTTTTCCAGTGTCTTGGCCTAAAAGTTTATATATTTCCCCGTAAGAATTTCTTTGTACTCTTTTCAGCCAGTATTCTAGGGGATCTAATTTCTGAAACCCCACCTTCTTATTCAAAAATTCAACAACCAATTTAGTGGTATTTAGAAGTTGTCTTATTGATGAGAATCGGCTGATGTCAATTACTTCTGGCTCAGGTACTATAGGATCCAAGTTCACTGCACTAATCTCAGCAATACTGTACTATTTCTGTTCAGGCCAATCCTTAGTGAGTAACCATTTAGGACCTTTAAACCACAAGTTATCTTTGATCAGTCTCCTTACGGTCGAACCTCTCGAGAGCAGATCAGCTGGATTTTGTTTGGAGGACACATGCATGAATTTAAATTTGGAAGACAGCTCTTTAATAGTCTTCACTCTATTACGGACGAAAGGAATTTTGCTGTCTTCCTTCCCTATCCAGTAAAGACAAATCTCACTGTCAGTCCATATGTAAATATCCTCAAAATGAGTATCAAGAGTAATGGTTATATACCTGGCCAATTTAGTTCCTACTTCTATGGAAGCCAATTCCATTTGAGGTAGGGTTCTTTCTTTAATTGGCGCAACTCTGGCTTTGGACATTATAATCTTACTATCCTCTCCTGTTGCGCAATAAGCTACGGCTCCATAGGCCCTTTGAGAAGCATCACAAAATATGTGTAAGTGCGACTTCTCATTACTGTTTATTTTCCTGGGAATACATATGCTTGATGTAGTTTCAAACTCCTTTCTAATCTGTTCCCATTGTTCCACATATGTCTCACCCAATTCAGTGTCCCAGTCTAACTTTTCTCGCCAAGCTTCCTGTACTAAACATTTGCCCCTAATAACTATAGGACTGACAAATCCTAATGGGTCAAATAGCTTGGAAACCTGACTTAACAAGGACCTCTTGGTGAGAGTGACATCAGAGAACTTAATTGGTTTCAAACTTATTACATCAGCTGTTGTATCCCAGTTAAGACCTAACACATTTTGAATTTTGGGAATGTCAGTATCTGGATAGTCCTCTTATATTTTATTCCTCAAAAGCGGTGAATTTGTATTCCAGCTCTGTAACGGCAAATTTGCCTTCCCACATTCGGAATTGGCTATTTCATAAGCCTTCAAAGCTTCCGATTCTGTATCAGCAACACCTTGCAAATTATCCATATAAAAAGCCTGCCCTATTTCTGGACATTTGGCATTTTCAAAATGATGCTTTAAAGTGTTGCAAAGTAGGAAAGGACTAGCACAAGAGCCAAAGAGCACCGATCGGAAACTGAGTTTTCAATTGACTATCCTCATTTTGAGGATCATGAGGCCAGAGGAATTTTGTAAATTTCCTATCCTCATCTCTCAGTCCTATTCTGAGAAAAGCCTTACTAATGTCTGCTGTATAAGCATAAGGTTTCTCACTAATTCTTAGTAACACATTCCCTAACTTCTCTGCTAGTGTAGGTCCAGAGTATAGGCAATCGTTCAAGCTAGCTGATCCCTTGGACGCTGTACTACTACAGTTGAATAATATCCTTATGGGAGTAGTTACTGAATCCTTGCTTACAGCATGATGTGGTAAGTAGTGTCCTCCTTTGTGGTTAACAGGGTATTCTACCTCTTCCATAAATTTATTCCTCAATTGATCCCTTATAATATCATATAGGATCAGATGTTCTGGTTTATCTCTCAACTTTCTTAGAAGAGAATTTAACTGAGCTTTAGCTGCTTAGTAATTTGTTGGTAACTCTGAATGGTTTAGTTTCCATGGTAATCCTACCCAATATTGTCCATCCTTAAATTCCACAGACTGATTATACAAGTCCAATGTTATTTTATCTTCAGGGATTGGTTCCTCAGAGTGTATTCCTACACTGTCTAGGTCCCACAGTTTGTGTACAGGTTCAATATTTTCATCCAACAAGTCATTTATCTGAGTAGATTCTAATTCTGCACCTATTCTAGCTACCATCAATGACTGTGTGGGGGTAACAAACACTGAGTCTACTAGTTTGGCCTCTCCTTTAACTTGTTTTGGAAAAGGCAACTGACCCATAATAAGGTTACCTCCTGGACTCTTGAACAACTGTACCTTATTCCTTTTGAAAGTTCTATGTAGGAATCTTCCACAATAATCAGAACCAATTATCATTTTTATGGGACCCACAGTATCTGATTCAACATTCTGTTTAGCCAACTTTATCCCTGAGCTTTGTAGATGATCAGAGGTTTCCTTCAATCCCTTTATGTATATACTTGTCTCCATAGTATCAAGCACAGCTGCTGTTATACGGCATTTATATCTGCCTAATTGTATTACAGGTCTAACTAAATCAAAAGACTGAGCCTTCCTAGTTGTCAAGAATCCTGTAATGGCTAGATTTACCTTGCCGATAACTGGTAACTTTAATTTCTCCACAATGTCTGCAGAAATGAAAGTTTTCTGAGCACCCGTATCAAACAGGGTACATACTAATTGGTTTCTATTCTCAAACAATACTTTCACATCTGCTATTGGTACTACAGCTGGCATGACTAATGGAGCATTCCCTTTTGCAATTGTCATATTGACGCTTGCAGATTTAGGAACCTCAATTTTCATCCTAGGGCATAAAGCACTATGATGATGATCTTTTTTGCATTTAAAGCAAATATTTAATTTAGTCTTACAGTCCGCGGCAGCATGTTCGGAATTCATACAGATTATACAACACCCCAGTTCCTGAAGCTTCCCTACTCTAGAAGCATAATCAGGGTAGTGTTGACAAAATACACTGGAATGTTGCTCACCACAAAAGACACAAACTTTCCTGTCTTTTACCATGGAAGGTTTTATTTCCTTAATATCCTCAGCATGTCTATTCCTTATCTTTGATACTTTATCCTCGGCTCTTGTGGAGCTAAGGAAAGTACCTATCTCTTCTTTAGGCACATACTTAGTCTTCTCTGACTTAAGTTTCCCAATCAGTTGGTTAGTGAGTTTTTTCTTTACTTCAGTCTTCTGTTTGACCTCAGTAGTGTTTAATGTTCCTTGCAAATGTTTACAGAGTTGCATCAAGCCTTCCTCAATCTCTTCACAGGAGAAATTATCCTTCTGGTACCTACCATACAAAGCATCCTTGGTTTTCGGTGGTAGCTTTAAGGACACAATTCTTGAAAGCACCCAATCTGATGTCTTAATATCTTCTTAAGTACCTAAGGCCCTTAATTTACAACTTATTGCAATTCTAAATTTTTGCAAAGAATCAAAATCGTGCCTAGGCATGGGTAATTCTATTAGAGCCCGCAATAATTGATTTATAATTTGTTCCCTGTCTTCGCAATTTTGTCTAAGGATGGTCAAAGCCACTTCATAGTTATTTTCTTCTAATGGTAATTCTTTTATCAGTTGATATGGTGTTCCTTTGACCTGTCCTAACAAATAGGTAAGTTTGGTGACTTTAGGGATATCTGTTCTATCGTGTACCAAATATTTGAACTGATCCCAGAAGGATTTCCAGTTCTGCTCTCCATCAAATTCCGGAAGCGTTATTTGTGGTAACACAGCTCTACTCTGCTGTGCCACAACTTGTGTTTCCGCGGCAGTGTCAGCTAATTCTGACTCTAGTGTCTTTACTACAGTTAAGTATTCTTCTAATTTGTCCTCAAACTTCGTAGTTTCTGACTCTATGAGTTCCTTATTCTCAGCTTTTACTATAGCCGCTTCTAAAGTTAAGTAACTCTCTTCATACTTACTCCATCGTTCTTTCAGAATATTTAGGAGACTATTTATTCTCTCCTTGGACGGAGGTATTTGGTCCAACGACTGGTTACAATCATTTATGGCTCTAGTTACCCATCCTGCCTTACTACTAGAAGATCTTTGCAATAAAGAAACATACATGTTGACGGAGTTCTAATTTAATAATTTAATTATGAATTCCAACCACAATTTTACCTCAACTTAGTAATGATTTGATTATTTTAAATTTTGAAGAGGGTAGGGATTAAGTTCTCATTGTACAAATTATCCCCTCTCCCAATTTCGTAATATTCATTACAGCTCAGCTACTTATTCATTTAATTTTGAGGACTGTAGGGATTAGGTCAATAATTTCAATCTATCCCCCAGGGTTATTAAACCTCTAGGGTTTATTTCATCCCCACACTCATTTGCCAAAACACCCATATTCCCCGAGCTCAGAATTAATTACCTCAATACTCCATAGGCCCACCCATAGCTTGTACAGCATAGAACTCTCCTTTCCTATGTTCTACATAATTTATAAATTTCTGCAGAACCGCCTCCCTACCATGATGGTTCCAATGTATACCATCAGATTTCAACATTGCTTGGAAGGGCTTGGCATTAAAATGTATGAAATCCCTTCCCTTCCTGATCCGTTGCAACTTTCGGTTTACAGCTCTGCTAATTAATTTATATGTTCCATAACAAACTGGAGAGCCATATGGCAGGTTCCTTGGCTCAAGGAGGGTTATGGCTACTGAGGATTTACAAGAGCCCTCTATGGCTCCTACCACTGTTATAATATTCTCCACTACTTCATTGCAACCGAACGTAGTAGTAGCTATGCCCATTAAAAGCAACTTTAAACACATTCAGCGCCTCGGCACACATCGGTTATCCTCACTCGGTCGGGGCACCAAAAATGTGAAAAATGTTGAGTAGTTCTGTTAATCAAATCGGGGCCCTCTTTCTGGGCACCAATATGTGAGAAATGTTTAATGTATCCAAGTCGGTATCCCTGCCGGGACACCGCTATGCTAGAATTTTCTCGGTACACAACTCGTAGGTCGTTACTCTTCCCTAAAGTTGTCTAAGTAAAGCAAACAAGTCTCATAGAGTTAGGTGAAACGTAAATCAGATTTAACTCACCTACAATACTATCTTCTATCTTATCTCTTCGCTAATCCCCCCTTGAATTGGCCAATTCGTAAAGGTTACTTAGCTATATGAAGAGGGAGTGATCGTTAACCGATGACGATGAGGCTGCCTGGTATAGTTGCTTGGGCAAGCAAGCGTCCTTATGGTGTGTATGTACAACCTTGCTAACTCCACGAGAGCTAGGAACGGAGTCTTAACTCCACAAGGTCTGGGAGCAGAGTGCGTGAATGCGGCAAGCCCCAACACCTCATCGCATTGTGGGTTGCCAACTCTTATTTAATTACAGTACTAAATACAGTTAAATTACATCATAATATGTACAGGGCAAATCTAACAAATTAATCTTAGTTCCACTTAAACTAAAGTTAGACCAATTATTCCCTTTAACTATGTAAATATCTTAATTCCACATCTGCCTTAACAGGGGAATCTTTCCCTGCTTGCCACGTCACCCATCGCGCAGACGCAGCTTAGGTCAGTGGAAAATACCACATAATTACATGTATTTACAATGCATAGTTGTCCACGGGGTTAAATGCAGTAGCATTTAATTTATCAATAACAAGAATTATTAAAGAGAACGTCGTTTCTGGGTTATTAAAACCGCTTGAATAATTAACAACAGTCTCTACATCCTCTGCCTTTAACCAGGGATAACTATGATAAATTTAGAGAGCGCAACTGCTCTGAGGGAAAATATTTCCCACAGGTGATAAAGACGTAAGAAATTTAGTTTCCCAAATAGAGGAATTGACCAGTTGAATGCACTACCGAATGAAATAGTGTGTGCCAAAACAATTCACAAATTTAAGGATATGTACGATAAATATGGTTTAAGACACTGGACAGTACGAGCTTGACTCATTCCTGTAAAGATACAATTAGGTAAGAACAATTAGGTAAGAACACACACACACACACACACACACACACACACACACACACACACACACACACACACACACACACACACACACACACACACACACACACACACACACACTCATACAGAGGCGGGCAAAAATATTCTCGCTCCGCCCTGAGCCTTCTAAAGGTGGGCGATAACAAAAGTGATGGTCACTAGGGCTTGGGGTCCTACTGTCAAAGAAGAGGGTGAGTGGCCATATGCGATTTGTCACAAGGGCGTGGGAAGTAATTGCATCTTGTACAGTGTTTGTGATAAGTGAGTGCATAAGAGATGTGGTGGTATTACAGGTAGACTGTGAGATAATGCTGATTTCATTTATGCGGTTTGTTGGGGAGAGCAGGTGGATATTGTCAGGCATGCAAGGATTGAACTTGCTGGTGAGTCTCTTGAGTGTGTGAAGGAGTTTTGTTATTTGGGAGACATGTTATGTGCTGGAGGTGGGGCAGGAGCTAAGTCTGTGGCTAGAGATAGAAGTGGTTGGAAAAAGTTCAGGGAGCTGTTGCCTCTCCTGACACTGAGAGGGCTGTCCCTCTGTGCTAAGGGATCTTTTATGTATAAGGAGAGTAATGCTGTATGGTAGTGAGACCTGGGCAGTAAAGGAAGAGGATATTCGCAGGCTCAAACGTACAAAAATGGCAGTGGTCAGGTGGATGTGCAGTGCATCCTTGAGTGCAAGGCCTGGGGGGACTGGGTTTATAATGGAAGAGTTGAGAGATAGGATGGGACTACAGCGTGTTGGTGTTGTGTTGAGGAGAGGTAGATTGAGATGGTTTGGGCATGTGGAGAGGATGGGAGATGATAAGTGGGTGCAGAAAGGGAGAAGTGTTAATGTTGGGGGTAGGGTAGTGAGAGGCAGACCGAAAAAAGATCTGGGAGGAAGTTATTGAGTGTGACCTCAGGGTTAAGTGGCTAAATAAGGTTGCTGTCAGAGATCGAGCAGCATGGAAAGCAGCCATTAGGTGACCAAGGCCGACGCATGCAAGCATGTTGGAGCCTTCAAAAACGAAAACGAAACAAAACACTTGTTCACTTTGATTACAAAATACACTGTTTGTGCACCATTTCTCCTTTTGGTTTACCTCTCCATATCATATGGATGTGTGGTTATATTACCAACGAGTTCTTCTAATTCTTCAAGCTGTGAGTACATTAGCTTCCACTTATTATCCGTCCCCGCCCCTGAGGGGCTCGAGGATGGGTATTATTTTCATTCGGTTTGTCTGTCTGTTCGTCTGTCTCTCTGTTAATAACTTTGTGAAAACTACTGGTGCGACTTTGACTAAAATTACAGGGATGATGGTCTATTAACTTTTGATCACCAGATTTATTTCTCGGCCAAACTGGGCCAAGGCCTAGCCTCTAGGTCCATAGAATGTAAACAGAAATAGTTTTTTCGCCATAACTCCTTTCAAATTCATTATACCGACATGAAACCAAAACCTAAA
Organism: Coenobita brevimanus; assembly: GCF_032717465.1. Taxonomy (NCBI): domain Eukaryota; kingdom Metazoa; phylum Arthropoda; class Malacostraca; order Decapoda; family Coenobitidae; genus Coenobita; species Coenobita brevimanus. The sequence continues at coordinate 27,243,701 of NC_136971.1, forward strand.
AGTGCATCTTTCAAATCTGCGCTATACAACATGCCTCATTACTTCAGGGTGGTCATCCCCTAGTTAGTAGTAGAGTGGTCACTGTCAGATGGGTCAGGCCTAAAAATTCAAATTGGCATAAAATGGTCAATTTTCACCCGATTTGCTCCAAATTTGATATGTGACATCTTTGACTAAATATCCTATTGTGTTAATACGTCAGCACCAAAATGACCGGTGGAGACGGGTTAGCTGTGCCTTGGCACCGCTTCTTGTAACTTGGTTAGAAATGAGAAATAATTTATTGTTTTATATTTGTATTGTGAGGCCTATGTGACTCCCCATTTGAAATACGAACCTGATTTTGTTTTTGTGTGTATGTTACAGTGTAAAGTAAGTTAATTTTCTTCTGAGCTTGACCTTACTTCTTTTGGTGATTAACTAAGGGGTAAGAGTGCACCTGAATGTATACAAATAAATTCTCGACCGTGACAGAACAACTTAGTGACATGATATTGGCAAGCATGGCCAGATACTTAATTAACGTATAATCAGTATTCAAGGGCCTAACGAACGAAAGTGATGTCAGAACGTTTTTGAATTCTAAGCTTTCCCTAAACAAAGTGCAAACAGTCACAAGGCGTGAGCTCATATTGCTTCCCCAGGCCAAACAGCTGATGTCAGAAATTATTTATACACTTCTTCGTCTGACGAGTGTTTGTCTAACACGATCTTAAGTAAATTCACATAGGTCTCTTAGGAGGATAAGGTGTAACTGATTCTCCAAATAACCTAGTTATTATTCTCCTATCTCCCAGCTAATTCCCCATTGAATTGGCCAATTCGTAAAGGTTACTTAGCCAGAAAGAGTCGGACAACAGATGACAATGAGCCTGATGTTTAGGTCGGTTGCCTGGGCTGCCAATCGTCCTTGAGGTGCGCATTTACAACATGCTACTTGAACCAGATCTAGGAGCAGAGTGACTACCATGGCGAGCTTTTTCTCCCTCATCAGATTTGAAGAGGTACCAACTACTTACTAATTACACTGCTAAATACAGTTAGATTACATCATGCTATATACCAGGGCTAACTAATTAATCTTAGCTTTAATTAAACCAAAGCCAAACCAAATATTCCCTTTATCTGTGTAAGTATGTTAAACCCACATCCGCTTTTTATGTGAGGGCTTTTCATCCTCAGGACACGTCATCTACCACGCAGACGCAGTTTAACCACAAGGGTTAAAAGCAGTAGCATTTAATTTATTAATAATAAGATTATTAAAGAAAACGTAATCTCTGGATATAAAACCTCTTGAATAGATATTAATGATCTCAAGGTTTTCCTCTGCTTCTAAACAGGGATAACTATTTAAAAAGGTAAAGAGTGCAACTGCTCTGGGGGAAATTATTTCCCACAGTTTTGGGGCTGGGCAGAAAATGATACACTGTATCATGTAATGTGACCTCTAGCCAGGAGTTCTCTCCACAGGTCTCGAGAACCCTGTGCTGTGGCCCTTCTAGGTTGCACATCTTGACCCATTTGGTCTCCACCATCCACTGTCTTCGGGGTAGCCGTTAACTCAACGAGTACTAGTTTATCAACAGTTTTTATGATGGTATATCCCCTACATTTTATTTTTACGAGTCTCAGCACCCCCTCTGAATCTGGGTGCGTGGAGATCACTTTAGCTAATGGCCACTGGGATCTTTGTTGTTCTGTTTTTACTAAGCCCACATCTCCTATGTTTATAACAGACTTGTTGCTGGCAGCCTGAGCCCCATAAAATCTTTCTCGTAGGCTCAAAAGATATTCTTTGCTCCAATGTCTATTCCAAATATCCAATACCCTTTTCAGACGTTGATATCCCTCCCACAGATGTTGTCCTAATTCATTATTTTCTATAGTGGGATCATCTACTTCCGCCTGGATATCCACACAAGGCACCGGATAGAGCTTTCTGCCATATAACATATGAGCCAGTGTCATTGCCTCAATCGAAATGCTAGTGTCATCTAGATAGGTTAGGGTTCTATTAATAATCCTAGCTTCAATTTCAGCTATCACTGTTCTTAACCCTTCTCTTGTGATCTTAGTTCTGTGTAAGATTTTCCTTAGGCAGTTCTTGACAAAAGCAATCATTCATTCAGTAAATCCACTTTGCCATGGTGCTCTTGGAGCTATGAACTGCCAGGTGCAATTTCGGATTCCAAGCGCAGATTTAACCTTTGGATCATTCATTATATTTAAAAGTAGAGGTGCTGCTCCAACGAAATTGGTTCCGTTGTCACCTATTAATTTATTAGGACAAGATCTTCTAGTGGCAAATCTAAATACGTTCAGGAATGTCTCTGAACGCTGATCTTCCCCAATTTCTAGGTGGACTGCCCTTGTGTAGGTGCAAGTAAACAGACATATATACACCTTATGGGGAGTTCCCTCACCCGTAACAGTTATAGCCCCTGTGTAACCAACTTCAACTACTTCGAAGGGCCGACTTACATTTACATTATCCCTTGGTAAGGCAGGTTGTCCTGGATAGTCATATGGTCGTTGTTCATGTCTCCTACATGTAATGCAGTCTTTGAGATATTTCTTTATGTCCTGTCTACCCTTAGGAATCCTATACCTTTCCCGGATTCGAGCCAAAGTCTGCGGCACACCTCCATGAAGAGTCAAATCATGGGCTTCCTTTACAATTAACTGTACAAAATATTCCTTCTTAAGTAATAATATGGGATGTCTAGTTTGGAGAGGCAAACAAGGCTTTATTATTCGGCCCCGGCATCTAATTAGACCCTTTTCGTCTAAGAACAAGCTTAAATCTTTTATCAGCTAATTCTCGTTCCCAGTGCCTTTGCCTAAAAGGTCATATATCTCTCCGTAACAGTTCCTTTGTATCCTTTTCAGCCAATATTCCATGGGATCTAACTTCTGAAACCCCAATTTCTTATTAAAATAGTTAACAATTAATTTAGTAGTGTTAATAAGTTGTCTTATTGATGAGAATCTGCTAATGTCAATTACTTCTGGCTCAGGTACTACAGGATCCAGGTTTACTACACCAACCTCATCAATACTATACTGTTTCTGCTCATGCCAATCTTTAGTGAGTAACCATTTAGGACCTTTAAACCACAAGTTATCTTTGATCAGTCTCTTTACAGTCGAACCTGTCGAGAGCAGATCAGCTGGGTTTTGTTTGGAGAATACATACATAAATTTAAATTTGGAAGACACGTCTTTAATAGTCTTCACTCTGTTGCGGACAAAAGGAATTTTACTGTCTTCCTTCCCCATCCAGTAAAGACAAATTTCACTGTCAGTCCATATATAGATATTCTCAACTGAGTATCAAGAGTAGTTGTCAAATACTTGGCCAATTTAGTTCCTAATTCTATGGAAGCCAATTCCATTTGAGGTAGTGTTCTTCCTTTAACTGGCACAACTCTGGTTTTGGACATAATAATCTTACTATCCTCTCCTGTTGCACAATAAGCTACGGCTCCATAAGCCCTATCAGAAGCATCACAAAATATGTGTGAGAGCGACTTCTCATTACTGTTTATTTTCCTGGGAATACATATGCTTGATGTCGTCTCAAACTCCTTTCTAATCTGTTCCAATTGTTCGAAATATGTCTCATCTTATTTAGAGTCCCAGTCCAAGTTTGCTCACCAAGCCTCCTGCACTAAACACTTGCCCCTAATAACTATAGGACTGACCAAACCTAATGGGTCAAAGATTTAACAAGGACCTCTTGGTGAGAGTGACATCAGAAAACTTAACTGGTTTCTAACTTATTTCATCAACTCTTGTATCCCAGTTAAGATCCAACACATGTTGAGTTTCGGGAATGTCATTATTGTATTTTTTTTTTTTTATGCGAGGAAGAAGGAACCAAAGGTCACGAGCCCGCAATTATTGTTCCTTCCAAGAGAAAAACAAAATACAAGAGAGAGCCAAATTCAAGATCCGACCATTTTGAGATGCCTGGGCACACTGTGTTTGAAAGGCTGGAGATCATAAGAAGCAGGAAATACAGACAGATGGAAACAGTTCCAGAGTTGGCCTGTCACATAAATGAAGGACTGGGAATAACAGTTAACTTTTGTATAGTTGGACAGAAAAGGGATGACAGTTTGCTGCTAGTGGGTGGTACGTGCCCTTCGTAGAGGAGGAGGAGTGTATGGAGACAGTTCAGAGGAGCAGTGGTCATTGAAGTAGCGATAGAAAAAACAATTATGCAACAGTGCGGCGAAGAGACAGAGGTTGAAGGGAGTCAGTAACAGGAGGAGAGTTAATGAGATGAAAAGACTTTGACTCCACCCTGTTGAGAAGAGTTGTATGTGGGGAGCCTTCCCACACATAAGAGTAGTACTCCACACAGGGGTGCATAAAACCCGTGTATTGGGTCAACAGTTGTGCAAGGGTAAAGAAGGAATGGAGTCGGCTTAGCACACCTAATTTCTTGGAGGCAGATTTTACAAGAGATTTAATATGATCTTTCCATGATAAGTCCCGAGTAAATGAAACCCCAAGCATGTTCAAGGATGATGCAGGATTGAGCTGAATATTATTAATCATTATTAGGTATACCTGTGGAAGATAATGGCGGGCTCATAGGTGTAAGAACTGAGTATTTGATGCATTAAAAACAACCAAATTTTTTTTTACCCCAGTCAGAGATACGAGCCAAGTCAGACATTAGGTGTGCCATATCCTCATCCCTTGTTTGCTGAAGTAACTGCTGAGATGGGTGTTGCAGGAACCGAATGGAAAGGTGAAGGGTGGAGTCATCAGTGTATGAGTGGATGGGGTTAGATGTACAGCTTAGAAGGTCATTGATGAATAAAAAGAAGAGAGTGGGTGATAGGACAGAGCCCTGAGGAACACCATTGTTGATAGATTCAGAAGAACGATGGCCGTCTACAACAGCGGCTATAGAACGACCAGAAAGGAAGCTAGAGATGACGGCACAGATAGAAGGATAGAAACCGTAAGAGGGCAGTTTGGAAATCAAGGATATATGCCAGACTCGATCGAAAGCCTTTGAAATGTCAAGTGCAATGGCAAAGCTTTCGCCAAAGTCCTGAAAGGAGGATGACCAGGAATCTGAAAGGTAGGTGAGAAGATCGTCCCTGACGGAACCCATACTGACGATCAGAAAGAAGGTTTTGATGGGAAAGATGCTTTAAATTTTTTCCATTAAGAATTGACTCGAAAACTTTTGGGATATAGGATGTTAAAGCAATTGGACAATTGTTAGAGGGTTGGGAATGGTCACCCTTCTTTGGGACTTGTTGAATGAAAGCAAACTTCTAACATGAAGGAAAGGTACAAGTTGACAGATAGAGGCGAAAGACTTTGCTAGGCAGGGTGTAAGCACAGAAGCACAGTTCTTCAGAACAACGGGAGGAACTCCATCAGGCCCATATGCCTTACTAACCCGCCAGCCGACGTGTGTACAGTGGCTGTCACGCTAGGGCTGACTCCAGGTGTGGCTGCAGCAGAAAGGTGTACAGTGGCCGTCCCTTCCTTGGTCTGGACAGTGGCCGTTACTGCGGTGCTGCAGGGGGAAACAGCAGAAGATCGTACAGTTGCCGTACCTTCCCTAATACGGACAGTGGCCGTTATCGCGGTGCTGCCTGGGACTGTGGCTGGACAACTCCCATCCCAATCCTAGCAAAGGCTGGTACGTCCGAGATGTAGGTAGCCGTCACTGAGTTGTTGCTGTTGGACACGTTGAGGGGAAGAGGGACATAGGGCTGTGGCATACCCGGGCCCGTCTCGCTCAGACCCGGTGTAGTGTTTATCTGCCCCACTGTGGTGTCTTCCTGGGGTGGGGTTGGGGCTGTGGCTTCTTCCTGGGATTCCAAAGGGATGTGTATCTCACCACCATCGGTGGGGGAGATGTCATGTCCCCATGGCTGGAGGTGGTACATGTCTGTGGTGGCGGTCTTGTGAGTCGGCGTGAGGTGGCGGAGGAGAGTGTTCCAGTGTTGTGTGATTTGGTTGGGTTCCTGGTGTGGAGTGTACGTGATGTGGAGAGTGGAGGTGTGTGGAGTGTGGTGGAGGCAGTGTAGTAGTCATTGCATCCCTCGGACTCTTTGGCCGGGTCCCTGCGCAGGGTGCCAGAGGGTGCATCGTATTCTCATCTCTGGCCGTGGTGAGTGGTGCGGGTCCTCTGGCTGCATTCTGGCGAGAGGTGAGGCGCCCAGGGTATTATGAGGGAGCTTGAAGTAGGTGCGGCCTTTCCTCCTGTGGAATTTAGCGGGTGGAAGTTTCCATCGTACTTGGTGCATGCTTAACCCGCCCCATCCCGAAGTTTTCTGGGCAGTGGTACACCCCAGTCCCAACATTTTTGGACCTTTTATTTTTTTAGGCTCAAACATTCGCTTTTGGTGAGAAACATCGAAAATTCATAGAGAAATCGCTCACCTGAGGTTTAAAATACTCAATACAGGTACGAGTACCTCCTTACCTGACTGGGTTTTCTAACAGGCTGGCACCAAAGAAAACGAGTTCTATGGGAGGGTAACTATTTTATCCACTCATAAACAGTATTTATTTATTTACTTGGTACTAATTTATATGTAGTACAAGAGTATATTGGTTTCCAAACAGTAATATAGACATTATAAGCATTGTTTCACTCACTAACTCATCACCATTCATGACCTTTTTTTCCCACATTACCTGATCATCATTTCTGACTGTTTCTTCCTCTAATGCTATGTAAACTTTGTCCCCCACATTGTCATCGATTGGGGAATCACTCTGGCCCTGAATGTCTTTATTGGCCAGGGCCCCTATTCAAAAACGTTCCTAGGAAAGTCCTAAGAACTGCTCTCAGCTGGGACCGTGTCTTGGGAATCGATTCATAAACACTACCTAGGACGTACATGGCAATTCCTACCCAGGAATTTTCCCAAGTCCCAGACTTAGGAAAAATGCTAACCGTAGCAATATTTTTTTTCGAAAATGCAGTTTTTGGTCAAGATAGAGAGATATATTATTTAGTAAAATACTCTAAGTCACAAAATGATTATAGAAATAATGTAGGTGGATTTCTTGATGAATGTAAGTATCTATTTTCCAGTTACATTTTCTTTTTTCTGTGGACGCTAGGCTATCGTGTATTGTAAACATACAGACGGCGCGGGAGCATTCAACCTCCTAGAAGAATGCGCCTCGTGGAACCTCTCGGTTTTCAAACATTCTTTTAAGTCCACATTCATTGAGTATCCTAGCATCATGCACTGACCCTGGCCACTTGGCCAAACAGTTAATAATTCTGTACTTGGCATCAAAAACAACTTGTACATTAATGCTATGATACCGCTTTCTGTTCACATATTCTTCTTCAAACTCTTTTGGGGCTATTATTCTCACATGTGTCCCATCAATTGCTCCACCCACCCCGGGGAAGCCAGCAATCTCCATAAATTCGATTTTTTTCCTTTGTAGTTCTTGGGGGTCTGTGGGGAACTTCGAGAATCTACACATTATTTCACGTCCATAGAACGCATTTAATGTCTGTGAGATAAATCTGATGACTGTAGGCTGTGAGGGTCCCAAATCATCACTGCAGCATAGTTGCATTTTACCTGTGGCCAAATATCTCAACAAAATGATCACTTTCATCTCTGGGGTAAGTGCCTGGTTCCTCTCAGATGGACTTTGCAGGACATCTCTTACCAAGTCAGTAACAAAAATAATTCCTGCACGATCCAAACGGTATCTGCTTATCAGTTCTGCATTGTCACGGGGTTTTTAAAATATCACGGTAATTTTGAAATAAATGGTTAAATATTATTTAATTTGATAATAATATTCAATAATATTGAAGAGCAGAGACAATGATTGTCTTGCTACATCAAGCAACGATTACTTTACGCTGGCTTAGCACGATTCTCTGAGAACGAGAATTTATAAACTTTCTCAACAGTACACAGCAGAGACTAATTACTCACAATTGCTGAATTACTGTACTGTTAGCCTCTGGAGAAAGTTACATCACCCCTGACAATAAATAACTAATACTAATAATAATAACATCAGGTTCTTGCTGATGCTTAACTCCTATGGCACAACGGATTTTAAGTTAATACAAGACTGGTCTAAGTACCAGTTATGAAAGCAAACGTTTATGCAAGCTAGGAGCTATATGGAAAATAAGCTTAATTATGGAGAAATGAAACAAGATTTTTACTTTACATTAAGCTCGAGAAAGGAACTGTTAAATTTATTAATTACAAAAAAATAAATTTAACGTTACATTTCAAATCAATGACACGCACTCACTCACTCTCACACGAGCTAAATACTTACGTCTAAAAAAAAACACCTTAATTAAACTCTTATAACTAGAGAATACACAAAAGAAATACTATAATCGATGAATGCTGCGTATCACCAGATGGGTGGGAAGACTGGACTAACTGTGAAGTGGAGTTTGGGTACTAGCTGACCTCTCACACTGCGGCACAAGACCTTCCTCCGCCACAACAAACACAAGACTGACTAAGTCGTGGGAAAGCGGAGCACTCGGCCGCATTTTTTTAACGGTCGAATGAGGAAGCAGAGGCGAACAATAAAAAAACAATAGTATCGCTCAGTACAGCACTTAGTGACGTGCATTAAATCGGTCACTCTTTGAAAACGGTGACGAATTATTTGAAAAGTATACTCCGATAATGGAGGGAGAAACGGTTAGCTGAGCGATACACAGTGAGTTTTCCACTAATAGTTCGTGGTTTCTCACAAAAGGGAAATGTCGCGAATTGATTCGTGACATTACGCCCCTTGAAAATTAAATCTTTCTTCCTTCAGAAGAAAGATTTCCAATATACATACATATACATCCTAACTCAGTCACACAAGATTCACACTGTGGTGTGTGTGCTATCCTGCTACAGGAGTATGTCGCAGTCGCCAGTGAGCGAAAAAAAACCTCGTATTTACGTTAATAGAAACAAGCTTGAGGGAAAAACTCCGTGACGACTGTGAAAATCCTGTACTCAGGTCAAACTGAGCGAAAGTTCGCTACATTTACATTAACAACTAATTGTTATGTAGTGTAGTGTATGTAATACACGGTGTAGGTGTGACAGTTGTAGTGTAACTGTACCTACGTGTAAAATGACACAGTAATACAAATTCATAGTAAAATAATGATGACGAGGCAGAAGAGAAGGGGCGGCAGCATGCAACAGGAACGGCCAGCTGATCTGCACGGCAATGCTGCACCCACCAGCTACACCTGCGAAAAGAATTAAGGTGGAGCATCAAAACTGTTATTTCTCTCTCTCTCTGCCTCTGCCTAGCAATCAGTACTTGTCATTATTAACCAGGAAACGTAATTCTTGAATTCACAAATTGCTTAGAACCCTTATAGCTTACTGGTTAACGCTTTCATTATTAACCAGGAAACGTGCCAGTTCTTGAATTCACAAATTGCTTAGAACGGGCAGTTTACTGGTTAACCTAACATTATTAACCAGGAAACGTGCCAGTTCTTGAATTCACAAATTGCTTAGAACGGGCAGTTTACTGGTTAACCTAACTCTACACTTACGAGTAATACAGGAAGCTGAAAATCGCTACGCAATCTCGAGCAGGTCACGTTTTAACACCCACCGTGGGTGTGAACACTCATGTGGGTAATGTGCGTTCTCCGGGAATCCTCAGAGAGGCCCACAGCTCGAGACATTCCACAAGGTAATTCATACACAGCCTCGGACTGTCTCTGCAAGATTCTCAAACTTCACCATTAACTTATGGTATACATGTATGTACAAGCCCTGGATATACTGTGTCCTGTAGGGCCAACGAGTGAGACGTCTGGTCTACACTTTTAACTGGGAACCAGGCTAGTCCTTGGATTACTCAAATCGCTTAGGATGCCTATCTTACGGAACCCAGCATGCAACAATTGCCCATATTAGTCAGCAGTTAGCAGGCGAGACATCAGGTCTGCACCTACGTTATCACTTCCCTTGATGTATCTCACTACAAGGTTAAACTGCTGTAAATACAGTGTCCAGAGTGTCAATCTTGCATTAGCCGTCTTGGTCGTGCTAAGACTAGTGAGTTGCATATGATCAGTTTCCAGAGTAAATGGTGCCCCAAAAGATAATAATAATATTTTTAACACCATCAACCACAGCCAAGAGTTCCTTCTCAACAGTACTGTAATTCCTCTCGGCAGGTTTTAGCCTACGGCTGTGGTATGCCACTGGGAAGATTCCACCTTCCGATTCCTGCATCAATACGGCACCTACTCCATCTTGTGAAGCATCAGTGCGCAGTATGAAAGGTTTGCTGGAATCAGGCAACTGCAAGATAGGCTCCTTGCACAACATGTTCTTAAGAGCAATAAAGGATCTCTCTTGCGCTTCTCCCCACTCAATGGTGTTTGGAGCATATTTCCGTAGCACTTCATACAATGGTTGGGCAATGAGAGCAAAGTTGGGGATAAAACTCCTATAATATCCCACTAGGCCAAGAAATGCCCTAACCTGTTTCTTGGTCACAGGTCTCGGCCCTTATCTAACTTTCCTGATCTTGTCACCCTGACACCTGCAGTGATTGTTGCCAACAATATGACCGAGGAACTCCACCTCACTGTGAGCAATCTTGCATTTGCTAGGCTTCACAGTCATGTTGAAACTCTGGAGTCTACTGAAGACAATTTCCAAGAGTCTGAGGTGCTCCTCCAATGTGGCGGAATGAACGAGGACATCGTCAACGAACATCTCTACTCCTACAATACCATGGAGCACTTGTCTCATGGCACGATTAAATACTGCTGGGGAATTGGTAAGTCCAAATGGGAGGACTTTATACTGGTACAACCCCTAGGAGTAGCAAAGGCAGTGAACTGACGACTCTCAGGATGAAGGGGAATCTGGAAGAATCCCTTTGCTAGGTCAAGCTTCAGAAATATCGTGACCCTGCCAGCTTGGAGAAGATGGCAATATGGTCACCCATTGGCTCAGCATCCACTTTAGTGATTGCATTGAGCCTTCTATAGTCACCACATATCCTGACTCCACCATCTTTCTTGCGGACTACTACCATCGGACTACAGTAAGGAGATGAGGACTTTTCGATAATGCCTGCAGTCTCCATGTCAGCAATTTCCTTATCTACTGCACCCTGTAGTCGCATGGGAATCGGATATGGCTTAACCTTAATAGGAGCATTGCTGGTCAACTCAATTTTATGACACGCAACCTTTGCAAGTCTAGGTTGGTCTGAGAAGACATCAGCATACTGACAGAGCAGTGACCATAAGGCATTTTGGTCCCCTACTGCTAAGTCAGGGTTAAGTAAAACATCTCCGACAGTCTCTTCCTGATGGGACTGAGCGGTTAAGGGCTCGTCATCATGGTCATCAGCTGGGATCACCGCAGCTGCCCCGGTTTCTTCCAGTGGCTGGTCACTATCATCAGCTACTAGTAGGCCAGTCTCCTCAGGGTCTGACTCATGATAAGCCTTCAACATGTTAATGTGGAACCTTTTACGAAGATTCCCCATCTGTATTATGTAGTTGAGGTCTGAAATGCGCTCTACTACATCGAATGGACCCTTCCACTGCGCCAACAACTTGCTCTGGGCAGTGAGGAGTAATACCAAGCATTTATCGCCTGGACTAAACTTCCAAGCTTTGCCTTCTTATCGTAATAAGCCTTTTGAACTTCACGCGCCTTAATCAGTTCTTCCTTAGCTAACTCGCACGTCGACTGGAGGCGGTCAGCCAAATCAAGGACGTAGGTGTAGGTGGTCTTGACTTCAGGGTCGGGTTCTTCATCGTCCCATAACTCACGAAGGACTTGAAGTGGGCCCCGGACCGACCTCCCATACACCAGTTCAAAGGGTGAGAATTTCAATGAATGCTGTGGGGCTTCTCGATAAGCAAATAGAAGAGGAGCAATGAACCGCGGCCATTCCTTTGGCTGTTCGGCGGTCATGCGCCTCAACATCTTCTTGAGAGTTCCATTGAACCTCTCACACAACCCGTTACACATGGATGGACAGCAACCTGAACGTTTCGTTCATCATTGCCGAAGTGAACTGCGAACCCCGGTCGCTTAAGACCTCCTTAGGGATACCTACACGACAGAACACTTCAATTAATGCCTCAGCAACAGTGACGGCCTCTATATTCTTAAGGGCCACGGCTTCAGGCCACCGTGTGCTGAAATCAACTATAGTGAGGATATACTTTGATCCATCACTAGCCCTAGGACAGATTGGCCCAACTATGTCAACTGCTACTCTCTCGAACGGTTCAGAGATTATGGGCATTGGCTTCAATGGCGCAGGACGGACACGTCCCCGGTCAGTGGTACGCTGACACACATCACAGGAACGTACAAGCCTCGTTATTTCCCGTCCCATTCCTGGCCAGAAAAAGTCAGCATGGATGCGGTCAGAGGTCTTCTTTTGACCCATGTGACCTCCCATCGCTGAACAGTGACCTAATTCAAACACTGCTCGGCGATACTTTGCAGGAACGACAAACTGCAGTCGAACCTCACCCTGGGGTGTCTGTGACTCACGGTACAGCCGTCCTCGCTTACGATATTCAATAATATTGAAGAGCAAAGACAATGATTGTCTTGCTACATCAAGCAACGATTACTTTACGCTGACTTGCTAAGATTCTCAAGAACGAGAATTTATAAACTTTCTCAACAGTACACAGCAGAGACTAATTACTCACAATTGCTGAATTACTGTACTGTTAGCCTCTGGAGAAAGTTACATCACCCCTGACAATAAATAACTAATACTAATAATAATAACATCAGGTTCTTGCTGATGCTTAACTCCTATGGCACAACGGATTTTACGTTAATACAACAAGTAAAGAGTACAGACACAAGCTAGTGGTGACCAGTCTTATCCAGTTAACTGGCAAAGAATAAATCAAAAGTGTAAATGACTGGGAAGACTCAATAATAAACACAATGGTTACGGCGACTTCCCAGAAGCGAATAAAATCGTCTGGCGTTACCAAAATAAACTAGAGTTAAGTACTCTATGGATTGATAAAGCAAAATTCACTTGCTAAATTAACGGTAAACACCAGTAAGCTTGTGTCTATAAACTTTAATGATAAATACCTAAATATGAATGAGTGAGCACTATCTCGTGAATAGCTTTAGAGCTAGGAGTTAATATCCTGGAATGAGGTCGCCAATTGTCACGGGGTTTTTAAAATATCACGGTAATTTTGAAATAAATGGTTAAATATTATTTAATTTGATAATAATATTCAATAATATTGAAGAGCAGAGACAATGATTGTCTTGCTACATCAAGCAACGATTACTTTACGCTGGCTTAGCACGATTCTCTGAGAACGAGAATTTATAAACTTTCTCAACAGTACACAGCAGAGACTAATTACTCACAATTGCTGAATTACTGTACTGTTAGCCTCTGGAGAAAGTTACATCACCCCTGACAATAAATAACTAATACTAATAATAATAACATCAGGTTCTTGCTGATGCTTAACTCCTATGGCACAACGGATTTTAAGTTAATACAAGACTGGTCTAAGTACCAGTTATGAAAGCAAACGTTTATGCAAGCTAGGAGCTATATGGAAAATAAGCTTAATTATGGAGAAATGAAACAAGATTTTTACTTTACATTAAGCTCGAGAAAGGAACTGTTAAATTTATTAATTACAAAAAATAAATTTAACGTTACATTTCAAATCAATGAGACGCACTCACTCACTCTCACACGAGCTAAATACTTACGTCTAAAAAAAAACACCTTAATTAAACTCTTATAACTAGAGAATACACAAAAGAAATACTATAATCGATGAATGCTGCGTATCACCAGATGGGTGGGAAGACTGGACTAACTGTGAAGTGGAGTTTGGGTACTAGCTGACCTCTCACACTGCGGCACAAGACCTTCCTCCGCCACAACAAACACAAGACTGACTAAGTCGTGGGAAAGCGGAGCACTCGGCCGCATTTTTTTAACGGTCGAATGAGGAAGCAGAGGCGAACAATAAAAAAACAATAGTATCGCTCAGTACAGCACTTAGTGACGTGCATTAAATCGGTCACTCTTTGAAAACGGTGACGAATTATTTGAAAAGTATACTCCGATAATGGAGGGAGAAACGGTTAGCTGAGCGATACACAGTGAGTTTTCCACTAATAGTTCGTGGTTTCTCACAAAAAGGAAATGTCGCGAATTGATTCGTGACATGCATCACTTAATTCATTCAACACGTCCCTACGTGGGCGAAAAGTTCTCTGCTGACGCCTCGGAGCTTGTTGTTGTTCAGCCATTTTCAGGTTCTAGGAATATTCCTAAGTCGTAAGTCACCTCCCTGGCTACACCTAAAATCTCCGTGTCTTAGGACCAGTCCTAGGACGTGGGAGCGTTTATAAACAAGTCCTGCGACTTGGGATCAGTTCCTACGACTTGCGACTAGTTCCTAGGTCCCAGGACCTTTTATGCATACGGGCCTAGGTCACTGGTAACAGGTGAATTGCCAAAACAATGGCGTGCAGGGGGGTGGGGAGAGGTTATGTGGTGTAAGGCATTGTCCCTGCTTGGCATCTTGTAGAGGAATAGAGGAAGGTGTCCCGTGTATACATGCCAAAAGTCACTCGCGAAATCACTCACGAAAATTGAAAATTGTGCAAATTAGGGACCTTGCAATGTTGCTGCGTTAATTTACGTCTCCGGGATATGTGTGCACATCATGTGAGGACATGAATTCACGTCTCCGGGACGGGGCGGGTTAATTTGATGGGGGTGGTGTTGGGGGTGTTGGATGTAGTTGTTGGTGTGTGTGGTGACGTTTGGGGTGTAGGTGAGGGCGAAGTGGCATATCTGGCTGGTGGGCATGAAAGGCACCCAGATCTGGTGGTGGTGGTAATGAGGACTGGTGTTGGGGGTGAGGTAGTGGGGCCACGTGGTGGTTTTGGGCCTTGGTTTTGGGTAGTGGTGGGGGTGTGTCTGGAGGACGGCTGCGTGTATAGCTGGTGTGATCGGCGGGGATGTGGTGTGGGCATGAGAGTGTGTGGGTGGTGTTGGAAGGTGCAGGTGTTGTTGCACGTGGGAGGCAGGTTGATGGTGTGGTGTGGCAGTGGTTGGGGTGATGTGCTGAGGCACAGCATGGTGCAGCCGGATGTTTCCACAGGGGTGGTAGGTATCTAGGTAGGTGTGGATGTAGTGCAGAGTTGTGGTGGCGTGTTGACGGTGATGTGAGTCGGTGGTGGGGCATTTTCAGATGTGGGGGATGGCGGTGGCGAGGCGGCACGAGGTGATGTGTCTGGTGAGGGTGCTGGCGATTCATCCTGGTCCAGTGAGGTTGTAGGGGGGTCAGGTGGTGGTGAGGTGGGGAAGGGGGTTGTGGAGGGGGAGGCAGAGGAGAAAGGTGTGAAGTAGTAGTGGCATGAGTTAGAGGTCGGTTTCTGAGAAGGGGGAGAATGCGGTGTGGTGTTGCGAGAGGTGGAGGGTGCATGGTGTGGGAGTGTTGTTGGTTGGAAGGGGTGTACGTGTCAGTTACGATATATACAGGTGTTGCCATGGTGTTGGATGATGACTAGGTAGGGGTTGGGGACTTTGACTATGGTGAAGGGTCTCTTGAACCAGGGCGAGACTACCAGGGACTGGCAGGCGTACCACTACCTCTGAATCTCCCGGCTTGTAGGAGTTCAGTGTGGTGGGGACTGGCTGGAGGTCTTGCTGCTGCTGTAGGTGATGTAGCTGTCTTTTGAGGTGGTGAAGGGGGTCGGCTGTTGGGGGTGGGGAGGGGGGCTGGAGGTGGTGTCAGAGGGGTAGGAGGAGGGGAGCTTCCCTGAATACTCGTTCATGTGGGGTGACCCTGTTGTCTCTTGGGCAAGTGATCATGCCCCACCATATGATTTTAACATGTGCTGGCCAGTCTTTGTTCCTTGTTTTTATCATTCGTGTCCACACCTGGTTGAGAGTGGTGCGGTGGCTCCTTTCACATACTCCGTTCTCCTGGGGCCAGTATGGGGAGGAGTGGGAGATTTGAGAGCCAAACAGGGTGGCTAGCTTTTTCCAGACTTTGCCGGTGAATTCAGGGGTGTTGTCTGAATGTAGGGCTTGGGAATCCCAAAGTAGGGAAAAACATGGTGGACTAGTGCTTCGGCTACTGCCACGGCGTTGTGTTCCTTGGCGGGGCAGGTGACAAGGAATTTGGAATCCACGTCGACGAAAGTTATGATGTATTTGTTGCCTGCTTTAGATGGTAAGGGCCTGACTATGTCGACAGACAATAGTTGCCATGGTTTGTGAGCGTTGATCTTCCCCACAGCCCCGGGTGTGCAGGTGATGTCCTTCCCTAATGAACAGACTCGGCATGTTTGAATAACCTTCTTGCCTAGGTTGGAGGGGCTGGGCATCCAATAAATGTCATTAAAGACCTGCAGGAGTTTTTCATGCCGAGGTGGATGCCATTATGGAAGTGGAGATAAACCATGGCATCGTGAGCGGCGTCGGGGTCCAGGACTATGTGGCCGTCCTGGGTAAATAGGTGTTTGCCGTGCTGGTGTAGTTTGGCAAATGTCTGTGGTAGTATCCAGGGGGGTCATTGTTTTGCCTGCAACAACTGCATGTGGTTGGGGCTGGCGTGGATATAGTTAATGGGAAGGCGTGATAGGGCGTCAGCGTTGGTGTGAAGTTTTCCGGGTCTGTAGGCAATTTCAAAGTCTACATTTTCCAGCATTTCTCGCCAACTGATTTGTTGGGTATTATTGACCTTGGATTGATGTAGCCACTGAAGGGATTGATGGTCAGTGATGATTGTTACGTGGGTACCCGATATGTATGCCCAGAAATGATCTGAGGCCCATATGATGCCTAGGCACTCACGTTTGGTGGCCGTTTCTTGGCCTGATTGAGGGTGCAGCTAGCACAGGCAACGATGTGTTCCTGCCAGTCCTGCACCTGGGCTAGTACTGCCCCAGTGGTGATTAGGGATACGTCAGTGTACAAGTGGAAAGGCAGGGTGCAATCAGGAAAGGCGATGATGGGGGCAGCGATTAGCTTGGTAAAAGCAGCTATTCGGGCCTTGGTCCAGATGAATGGCTCGCCTTTTTTAGTTTGGTCATGGAGAGGTGTAACGTTATCAACGAAACCCTTCACATAATGCTGATAGTATGAGGTCCGTCCGAGGAAAGTGCGCACATTGTGGACATCCTTGGGTAAGGGGAGGTCTGTGATGGCGTGCAGTTTGTCTGGATCGGGAGAGATGCCTTCTGCGGATATTACCTGCCCCAGGAAGGAAACAAACCTTTCGGCCAGGATGCACTTGGAAGGCTTGAGTTTGAGTCCTGCTTGGCCTATGCATATGAAGACTTGCTTGAGGCGCTGGAGGTGGTCGGCCCAGGTCCATCTAAATGCTATAACGTCGTCTAGATACACTAGGCAGATCTTGCAGGTCAGGCCGCTGAGGACTGACTCCATCAGGCGGGAGAACGTTTCTGGGACGTTGCAGTCTGAAAGGGAGGACATTAAATTCATAATGTTTGCCATTGCTGGTGGAGAAGGCTGTTTTTTGTCTGTCCTCGGGGTGGACGGGGACTTGCCAATACCCCGATTGGAGTTCTAGGGTGGAGAACCAGGATGATCCTTGTAGAGAGTCGAGGGACTCGTCTATCCTGGGTAAGGTTGTGGCATCCTTTGTGGTCACATCGTTAAGTTTTCGGTAATCTACACAGAAACGCATGGTGCCATCCTTTTTCTTGATGAGCACGACAGGTGAGGACCAGGGGCTCGTGGAGGGGGAGATAACACCGGCATCTAGCATATCCTGAACCTGCCGGTCTTTTTCCGCCTGTTGCTTGTTTTTTTTTTCATCGTGAGGGTTGCCAGATGGGTGGTCCTGTGGCATGGATCTCGTGGTTGAGGTACGTAGTGTGCACGATGTCTGCTGGGCTAGACGAGAATAGGTCTTGAAAGTCCAGGAGGAGTTGTTGAAGGCTGTTAGCTTGGTGTGGTGAAAGATGTTCAGGGAGGGAAGGTAGGGTGGCAGGTGAGAGAGGCGGGGCGTCACAAGGCTTGGCTGCCTCCATGTCTCCCACTATTAGTCCCTGGGGGAGAGTGAGCGGGGTGGCAGTGAGGTTTGCGATCCACACTGCTTGGAGGTGTGGGGAGAGGAAAGTGGGTGATAGCAGGCAGGAGGAGAAGGCCCCTGGCAGTAGGTTGGGGGAGAACAGGACAGAGGTACCACTGGGTCTATTCAGTTGCAACCAAGCCTCATGTTGGGGGGGGGGGATGGTTATGGCAGAAGCGATGGTTGCATGGAAGGTAGGATGGGAAGGGGGAGATGGTGAAATGCGGGGGGAAGAAAGGGTTGGGGTGAGGGACGGGGTGGGGGAGGGTAAGGGGGGCGGTGTGCTAATTCAGAGTGGCTGGGCAGGAAGGACTGGGTGAAATTGGAGGCACCGCTTGTGGCAGTCGATGTTGGCATGAAGTCTTTGTAGGAGATCCAGCCCCAGGTAGCCATCATAGGCACGGCAGGTTCCAAGAACACTTAGCTATAGAGCGGGGTTCTCTTTCGAGACCGGAACTAGAACACAGTGCCAGAGGAACAGGGCATAAAAAATTGGCAGGCCACCTTAACACATATATTGCCTTAGCCCCTTAACCGCGGGGATGTCGGGAGCGCGCTGTGCCCATCACGTGGGGATAATCGTGCTCTGACTGACTTTATAAAAATATTTGCCAAAAATCAGTTATTAGTCCTAGAATATTATAATTATATATGCCTATGGCACATACCTTCAGCTTTCTCCTGGGATGTTTGTTGACCCTTCATCGACTTCCGTAGGACTTGTGGAGACTTCTGAAGTTGTGTAATGAAGTCTTCACTTTACACTTCCCGACACCCCATAATATGGTTACCACTGCCTGATATCATCACTGCAAACACTGTTCTATGAATTTCAAGTAGTTTGGAATCCATATTCCAAAAAAGAAAAAAACACTGTGAAAGCAATGTAAATTATGAGCGCATACAAGCTTTCTACCCGCACTCATTCCTCGCTGGTATTCTGAGGAGGAGCTGTCATTTATTATTCATAAACACATTCACCTTTATATTCCTAGTACTTTATACACTTATTAACATATACAACATTTATCCATAAGTTTCCTTCAGTACTAGTTTATTTTATCCATAAGTTTCCTTCAGTACTAGTTTATTTTATCCATAAGTTTCCTTCAGTACTAGTTTATTTTCACTCCAGGCATTCACTTTCTCGTTCAGTAAACTAGCATAGACAGTGAAGCTTTCACTTTCATTATTCCAAGTAGTTATACTCATATTCTGATATTACTATTTATTTACATTTCTATTTACATTTGCTATTTTATTTACGTTATTTACATTTCTATTTTATTTACACCATGTTATGCATTGTCACTGGCGGTAACTTATAAAACTATTTTCCACTGTACAATTATATTTACATTCATTGCTTTCACTTGCTATTTACACATTATTTATTCATTATTAACATTTCCACTTGCACTGTTTTAGAAATACTTCATGCAGTGGTAATCAAAGAAGCAAGGTACACATAGGGGAACCTTGTACTCAGTGCACTGCCACGAGATGCATTTGTGTTCAGGTGTGTACACACCTGGCACCTGTGGATTGCAGCCCTCCCCTTCGTAGTGGTAGGCATTTGCACCAGTCTGTGCCGATCCAGGTACGCCTTCTGCTCAAGTTGGTCAGGAAGTCTTACAGCGTGGCACCTTGGAGCTGCTGCTGTCACCCTAACGTATCTCTCAAGTAGCTGTTGAACACACGTCCTGGCGAACAACCTCAGGGAGAATGACTTAGGTGGCTTGACCTTCATCTTGTACAGGATGAAGGCGTTCAGCATTGTCATGTCAATGAGATGCAGAAACACTTTCCTGTACCACCTAGTATTCTTCCTGAGGCAGTCGATCTCTCCAATCATCATGACCTTTCGCAGTGGGCTCAAAAGCGGCAGATGTGGACGGGCACGAATCAGACATGGTTTCGCCTCGAAAGACGACAGTAAACTGAATGATGTGGCATATATGGGCAGGAAAGGGTTGACAATGTCAGTGTGGTGACAGCTGCTAATTTATATGCTATGAAATGATTGGCAGGAAATCTAGACAATACATAATAAATTAGGTAGTTCCAGGTGAATGTAAATAACACTTAGGCTTCTCCCTTCCTTTCTTATATATATTTTTATTACGAGCATAGGTCATACAGCATATTTCAAAGGGAAATAAACAGGGAAAATTAGCACATGAGTGCACGTGGGGTGTTGCAAGGTGATAATTAGCCCATTCCAGATGTATGGCAGTATCAATTACCTTTTCTCTTTCGTTTATATATTATTTTGTATAAGAATAGGGCATAGGGCACATTTCAATGCATAAAATGAGTGGAAAAATGCATCCAGGATTTGCATAGCATGGTGCGGCTGGGCAGGTGGCAGGAGAGGGTAATGGAGGGGAGGTAAGAAGGAGAGTCAAGGACAGGGGAAAAATGGTTAAATTGTCAACAATGGATGAGAGTACAGGTGACATTAGCAGTGCTGACTATAACTGGGCACTGGTAGTACCACTTGAAGGCTCAGGCGAATTCAAAAGAACACGGAATCACAAAAGTGATGCCCCATGGTATGATCCCTTACGCCTGAGCATCACACAAGTGACGCCCTGCTGTAAAAGGGGTTAATTCAACTTCTATACAATATACATACAGTAGTATACAGAACAAGACATAGGTACAGTGACAGGCTCTGATTGTATTTATATGACAATATACATGAAAGGGAGACTACCTTAGAAAACCGACACACAGGGGTTTAAAGTACAGTCCATATAGTCCTTTCTCCTCACAGTCCTGGTATATCACACTGTATGGCAGAGTATCACTGTTTTGGGTTACATTTACTGCCAGTTGTCATTGTATCACTGCTTTGAGTCTGAACAGGGACTGACAGTTCTAGTTCTTTGGTATGTCACTGCGACTGCAGTAGGGAGTCTTCTTGGGCTGCTGGAGTCTGGACTCAATCGAGGTGGTGCCCAGGTGTAGGGGGGTGGCCCATGGGCATGCCCTATCGCACGAGGCACGGGACTACTGGTGGGGGCGTCACTGCCGGTGCGTGTTTGTGGTCCGGGGTGCAGGGAGGCTCCCTCCTGGTGGAGCCTCGACCTGGTAAGTGGCACTCAGGGCTGGGGCCGAACAGCATCAGGAGTCAGGCCTGCTGCTTTTTGCTCCAGGTGGAGGGCCGTTGGTGAGAGGGGTCAGGGAGGTTTCGTCCTGGGGTCTGGAGGATGTCCCTGGATGGACCGGGGCTGCGGTCGCCACTAGAGTGGGGCACCATCAGGAGTCGTCTGCGGCGCTCCATCCGGGTGGCGTCCATCAGGGCCAGGCTTCATCCAGGGGCAATATGGAGGGCGTGGATCCCCTTCTCTGCTATTGGGCCCTGCCACCACTCCTCAAACGGCAGCTTCTCCTGGGAATCACACCTGTAGGGAGAGGTAGAGGGGTGTCCCATGCAGCCTCCGGATGGTGAGTGGGCCGTGCCAGGGACTTCCTCCAGCAGGAGAACCCTAGGGGCTGTGGATGAAGGGTATACAGTGGCTGTCCCTTCCCCAGTGCGTACAGTGGCCGTCGCTGTGGTTCCACAGACCTTTAGGGCAGCAGCAGAAGGACATACAGTGGCCATTCCTTCCCCGGTACGGACAGAGGCCATTACTGTGGTGCTGCTCCCGGAGGAGACAGGGGCAGATGAGGGACATACAGTGGCCATTCCCTCCCTGGCACAGACAGTGGCCGTTGCCGCGGTTCTGCCTGTCCGACGGGTAGTAGCAGAGGGACATACAGTGGCTGTTCCCTCCCTGGTATGTACAGTGGCCGTTACCGCAGTGCTACTCCCGTAGGAGGAGGTGGATGAGGGACATACATTGGCTGTTCCCTCCCCGGCACGTACAGTGACTGTCGCTGTGGTTCCACCTCTCCCTAACTCGCCAGCAGATGTGCGTACAGTGGCCATCACGCCAGGGCTGACTCCAGGTGTGGCTGCAGCAGAAGGGCTTACAGTGGCCGTCCCTTCCCCAGTACGGACAGTGACCATTACTGTGGTGCTGCAGGGGGAAACAACAGAAGGTCATACAGTGGCTGTACCTTCCCCGATACAGACAGTGGCTGTTATTGCGGTGCTGTCTGGGACTGTGTCTGGACAAGTCCCACCCCAATCCTGGCGAGGGCTGGTCCGGCTGAGATGTAGGTGGCCGTCACTGAGTTGTTGCTGTTGGACACATTGAGGAGAAGAGGGACGTATGGCCGTGGCGTACCTGGGCCCATCTTGCTCGGACCCAGTGTAGTGTTTACCTGCCCCTCTGTGGTGTCTTCTTGGGGTGGGGGTGGGGCTGTGGCTCTGTCCTGGGGAAGGGGATTCCAATCTCTAAAAGTATTGAAATTTTTGGTGTTTTACTTAACAGTGCCCTCAGCTGGAACTCCGATGTTAGATTACTTGCTAAAATTCCTTCAAAGAGGCTTGGATTCTTGCATACAGTCCGTAACTTCTTCACTGACAAGCAGCTAGCTATAATTTATGAGTCATCACACTCTCAGACTGAATACTGCTAATCCATGTGGAATGGATGTGGAGAGGTTGCACTAAAAGAACCAGACGAAATTCACAATGAAGATGTTAAATTTATTAATAACCATACTGTTACAAATAAACTATCTCCCCTACAGGTAAGAAGGAATGTTGCCTCCCTTGCATTATATTACAGATACTTCTATAGAAAATGCTTAGATGAAGCTGCATCCACCATGCCTTACCCCGTGCAACATGGGTATCTGGTATCGTTCATGACTGATCTGTCACTCTGCCATATTCCAGAACTTCTGCCTATCAGAATTCTTTTATTTCCCCAACTCTCTTTGGAACTCGCTTCCCCAGAGTGCTTTCCCACCAAACTTCTGCCTACGGCTGCTCAAGTCCAAGATTTTTCATGAATGAAGGACACCTGTAATCTGGTGTATGGATTTTTAAAAATTAATTTGTTTTTCCTTCCTCTGTTGTGTTGTTATATATATATATATATATATATATATATATATATATATATATATATATATATATATATATATATATATATATATATGATTCCAGGAGAACCGGAGACTGTGCAAGGAATCTAAAGGGCCCAGGCTAAGAGTCCTGGCATGGACCACTGCTGATAAAAAGGAAAATTCCAATCTCTCCAAGGGGGTCAAGGTAAACAGTAGATGGATAGTAGTGACTGTCTGTAGGACAGAGTTCTAGTTAATATTATCCTCGCTTCATAGTCTTGCAACGATTTCAAGGGAACCAGAGGCTGCGCAAGGAATCTCAAGAGCCCAGGCATGGGCCATTGCTGATAGAAAAAAAAAAGAGAAATCTCCCCAGTGGGGTCCAGGTCATAGTAAGAAACAGAAGCAGACACATGCATTCTTCGACAGCCTTGTCAGATCCCTTGTTCATGTTGCACGAGAAGTTCCCGTAGGGTCTTCAGATCTTGATTATATTAAACATACCTTACCCCATGACAAAGTTTCGCTACTGTGGCTAAGCAATAAAAATATGTAACAAAATTATTACTTATTCTGGCCACAGAGTCTCCTGACTATTCCATGACAACCACAGAGTACGCAAGGAATCTGATGGTCCCAGGTCATAAATCCTGGTATGGACCAATTGTACCAATAGTATCCATATTTTTTTTTTACTTTTACTCTTATATACCCCTTATTCGTATATAAATATTAACTCGATTAATTATAATTAACTTATCTACTTCCAGTACACATTAACTTAAATTTTACTTGTAGAATATCATTATAATTACTACAGTATCTTGTTATCCTATCCTATATACTGTATAGCCACATAGCACCACATAGGGTGCCTCACATAGCATAGTCATCATTGAGAGCAATGAAGCCTTCCATTGCACCGTCAGTTCCCTTTCCATGCCCCGCTGCGACCGTTGGGACCGCCAGTTGAAGCCAGGGAGAAACACGTATTACTCTAGCATCCAGACTTGCATTGTTTAACCACCCTATACGTAACTGTGTCATGCTGGTTAATTGTCAGTGTTATATTTATTTAACCTCAACCTACTGAATCAATACACAGTTTTGAAATGATATTATTAAACAATTGTGCTAAGAGTTAATAAGGGAAGGGAAAGCTCGTCAGTGATACAGAGTGATTCGTCACTAATGCCAGCTACCAACAACATCGAGAGGATGTCTATGGCCATCGCAGTTACTCATCTACAAATGTGCCAGTCCTGATCTGTGGTGCCTGGTACACAGGCGATGCTCCCATGTGCTTCAGGAGGAATTTAGACTGTGGCTGTGTCACCTTCTGCGGTCCTGTATGGTCTCCATTGGGTCTGTTATTAAACTCCCCCCATTCCTTCCCTGCTTCTCTCCCTTGGCTTGGTGGTATCCATATTTTTAGTGAGTCTTTTATGATTAAATTTACCAGCACATTCCTCCTATCACCAAACGACTATCACCAACACCATCCTGCAGGTCAACAGGTCAACACTTGGTCACCACATCGTGGTATCTCTTATAAAGCTACTCAGCTGTGGCCAACGGCCCTAGGGTGCGACGATCGCCTGGCAGAGTGTATTCAGAAACCTTCTCTGTGGCTGGACATCTTGCGAGCAGAGTAAAAATTCTTCTCAGCACCTGCCTGTGTGGTTGCTTGTATTCCTGTCAGTGTGGTTCATATAATTTCTTCTAAGCATCCTGCACTGACTTTTCTTAAAAGGGTGTACAAGGGCACATGGCTCTTCGTTTTTCAATCAACCCCTCTAGAGCACAGTTATTTAGCTTAAAAAGAAGGTAAGGCTGGTGGAACACAGTTACTGTAATATTTCTTTTACATGTGGTATATGTGAGATTTATGTGCATATAAACTTGTATAATTCACCTCATATATGAGTCGCATATGTCCATGTTTATTTGTCAGTTTGTCTGTGTAATATTGCATGTTACCTCTTAGTAAGAATACGTTGCATGCAAAGGAAAAGGACAGTGGTGACAGTCTCTCTAGGAAGTCACCCCACAATTCCTCCATTTTCTTTAATGAGCATGGTGCTGCGAGTTTCTCTGAAAGTGACGGTGGGGAGATGTAAAATTTCAGAACCATTTCTTAATCCAACTAAGTCCTAGCCCTGCCTTGGTGGCACGTAGACGTGTGTGCCCCTACCCCAGGCATTAGTGTGGCCTTCTGTTTATCCTTCCTTCTCGTTGTACAGTGTTAATAACATCACCACCCGGCAAGGTCAGGGGGAAGCACAAACCCAAACTAATGCAGGGTGGCGGCCCCCCCCCCCCACAGTACCACAACACAAACTACTACTACACCCAGTGCTGTTCCCCTGACTGTTGTACAACATCACACACACTTCCCTCTAGACACTGGAGCCCCCCACACTTCAGCCTCGGCTGTTAGTGATCCTGCTGCAATGCAACGAACCTACTACTGGAAAAATTAAATGCATCAAGCTCGATGGTGCTTCTGGTGATGATAATGATGATGCTAGTGCCTCACACTTCCCAACAAGGGAGTGTGCTGAATTGGTGGTCATCGACCCCAACATCCTGGCGCCAATATCAACCACCCACAATGGCTCTCTGCCATAAATTTACATCCCTCCAGACCTGATGACCCTGCCTTTACTCTCACTCCAGCACCCCTCCTGTGGACCCATACCCCTCTTCCCAGCCCAATATGTGCACCTGGCATTCCCACCACATCCACACCTGCTGTTCGTGGTGTTTGGTGCCAGCATGCATCCACCCACCACCTCACCACTCAACACCCTGAAGCTGTTCGCCTTATGTCTCCTGCACCTCCCAACATCTACATCATCAGGAATTACCCCGATCTCATCCAAACCTAACAACTGAGGGGCTTTTGGGCATCAAATTTATACTTCATGATGCTCTAATTTGCTGGAAAAAACTGCCAGAGTACCTAGTTAAAACGTCTGGCAATTGGCTGTTCTGTTACAGTCCTATACGAATTACCTGGTGTCAAGCGGGCATGTCACCTGTACAACTCTTTGGGCAAACCCATCAACCATACCTAAGTTGTATGGGGGGGGGAGAGGACTACCCCCCTCCCAACTTTCACTATGATCTCCTTCCCCACTGTACCTATGTAGAGGTCACACCATCACAGCCCTTACGTTATCGCTGTTATGAGTCCGGCCACATTTCACACTACTGCCGCTCTGCAGAACGGTGTGGTCTGTGCAGTGGCCTCCATTCAACCACAACTTCCCCTATCAGGCACTCCGCCACCGTTCACCCTCCCAGTCCCCGTGCACCTGACCCCCACTCATCTGAGTCCCTGGAATTGCCCCTAACACTTGCACCACCTGCTTCCACTGACCCCATGGCTGCCCACCCTCATCTTCTACATTCACCACAGTTCCAGTGTCCCCGGTGTGGGCGTGTGGACATCACTGCTTGGCACCTGAACAGCCCAAGTCAACACTCAGCCTGCCCTGCCCCTGTTCCTGTCCCCATCACCACCTCTGCTCCTAATCATCAGCCGATACAGCCTCCCACAGCTGGTTCTACATCATGACCCCCTCCTCCCTCCCCATCAGCCCCTGCCCCTCCCCGTGCCCTGCAACAAGCTGCTCCCCCCTCCCCCCCTCACCCACTGCTCCACACATCAGACCATCAACTACGACTCCTGCAACAACAGTACGAGGAACTATGCAGTCTCCTTTTGTATGTACTCTCTCACCTTAATATTCCCTCTCTGCCTACTCCACAGCACCCACAAACCAACTCCCATGTAACTGCCACCCCTGCTGTTATCCCTGCTCCTTCCCTCCCTCCCATCTCACCATCACCCAGCCTGGTCACTCCACCTGCGTCCCAGCCTCATCATTTCACACAAGCCTCCTCTGTCTGTAATCTCGCAGCTAATCCTTCTGTAATGCGGTCTATAAAAACCCGCGTTGCTTAGAGGCAAAGTGGAGATCCTCTTTTTGGCTCAGTGATAACATGTGCGCGAATCAAGCACGAGGGCCTGAGATCGAATCTCAGCCAGGACACATAAGGAACCTCCCTCTCTACTACAACCCCAACCACGCTCCTTTTTCTCTTCCACACTTCCCCAACCATACATTCCCCAACCCTCTCATAACACTTCTCCATCTCCCCCCTTGTCCTAATGGCTCCCAAATGCAGACTATAGTGTTACAGGATCTTGGAACATATGGAGCATCCCATGATGCCTGGCTGACCTTTCTTATTATGCTTCATCACCCTGCTGTTCACTGCCTTGAGGAGGTTTTCCCTCACTCACGTCGACCCAGACCCTCACCTACGCCTTGGGGATACCACTGCTATCATATACATTCCGGCCAAGGCCTGGTTACATACATTCATCACTCTATTCCTCACACCCTCATTAGCAAATCACCTGCCTCTTCTCACTCTTCCCTCTTTCTCTTATTTCGCCTTACTGTCAATGATGCCTCTTTATATATATGTAACATCTATATCGGTCCAACTGGGGGTGACCCACCACTTTACCTACCCGCTCCTCCTCACCTATCTTTTACCAAGGCGATTTTAATGCCCTTCATCCGTCATTTGGCAGTTCCCGTGTTTCTCCTGCTGGTATCGTCTCCATGACTTTACCAATAACCATCATCTGCATCCATTCCCCATTCCTCATCCCACTTATATTGGGTGCGGCTATCTTGATTTCGTCCTAGGCAGCAACGTAGTACAACATGCTGTCACTGTTGACATTGTCCCTACCCCCATCTCCGACCACAATGCCATCCTTGCCACATGTTCCTTTCCCATACTAGACTCTCAGCACCACCATGTGAGGAAAAAGATTAATATCCCTGTTCCACTGCAACCCATTTTCAAGGACATGCTAACCACATGGTTTGCCAGTCATTCGTTCACCACATCAACTGAACTTTACACCTCAATAATTAACTGAACCTTACACCTCACTGATTAACATACTACAGACTTTCTATGATCATTATGTCCTGAAAGTCAACATTATGAAAACCTCTGCTCGCCATGCTTGGGAGTGGGGAAGGGATCACCATCAACTTGACGGCAAAGAGAACATGTGGTGAGCGGCAGATGTGTACCGTGCTGACCGCACTGCTGACAACCTCCCCTTCTACTTAACTGCAGCAAGGTCTTCCCATGACCTTAAACACAGTGTTCAACAGGAGTATTGGCATGGCTTTCTCCAGCATGATAATGCACACACTCCTCGGTCTAAGGCTTGGTGGCTTGTTACCAGAGTTGTTCAGCCACATCAGTCCCCCTTTCCTCCTCTCCACCACAATCATGTGGAATATGCTAATGATCTAGTTGACAAATGGTCCACACAATCTTAACTGACATCCTTGCCTCCCCCCATCAAGGCTTGCCTCTTGGCTGCTAGCAGAGACAGGCTAGCATGTATTTTAGAGGTTTGCTCCATGCCCTCTCCCCTTGATGATCACCCCATCACTGGTGATGAGTTATGCCTTGTGATATTGCAAGGCATGGCAACTGCCCCGGGTGATGACGGGATCACTTTCACCATACTGAGACTCATTGCTCTGGTCCCAGGCACCCCCTTATTCTCACTGTTCAAATTGAGTCTTTTTGAAGGTAGTCTTCCTGCAGACTGGACCCGTAGCACCATCATCCTCATCCCTAGGCCTAAGTCCTCTCATTTCCATCAGGTCGCTGAATCGGCAGAGAGGTGGCCTGCAGTCCTAATGGACCCAGGATCGAATCCAGGCTGGGGCAGGGAACAGTTTAAGGATTTGAATTTCCTAAAAAAAAGCAGACTTTCCTGATCTATCAGATGACTCGCCGACATGTCATAAAATACCCCTGCTAATAGCAGTACACCAGTCCTGTATGAGACAGCCCTAGCATGTATTCAATATGGACGGTGGGTGTTAGCACCGAAGTGGTGACATATGGAGGTGTAGGAGGACTACTGGGCCTTGGGATAGGTCACTGCCCCCGAGAAATAGGGCCTGAAGCCTTTGCCCAGAGTCGGACACATTAAAAAAAAAAAAAAACTTCCTGCATCTGCATAATCCTCGAGTGAATTTTTTCAGCAAGTCACCGTGATCTTCTTCAGGACCAGCTCTCTCCCCATCTCTTTGATTTCCTCCCAAACTGAAGCACACAAAATTGCCTTGCAGAATTACTCACTCACCTTACATCCTCCTTCTGTACAGCCTTCATTGACCTCAAAGCTGCATTCGACACCGCAAACCTTGACGTCATCCATTATGAACCTGCCCATTTGGATGTCTCTGGCCACTTGTTCTGCTGGCTAGAAAGCTACCCATCCCATCTTCACTCTCGGGTTCTGTTTTCTGGGGTGGTTATTAATTACCGACCCTTCAGTCTTGGCACACCTCAGGGTGGGGTACTTTGCCCATTTCTATTCAGTCTTCTCATGAATAGACTCCTCAATCTTTTAGGTCCCATCCCTGACTCCTCTCTGATCTTAACCTATTCTGATGATATCTGTATCCACTCCACTTCTCCTGTTATTCTTCAACATCTAGTTAAGTACAACCAGGCTGCATCTGCTTGTGAGTTGATTATCAACACTGCCAAAACCAAACTGTTTACTTGATCCCTCACTCATAGGCTTGCTTGCAAAACCATAACCCTCCTTGGCTATCATCTTGACATAGTACAGGATTTTACATACCTTAGAATTCCTCTCTCTTCCTTCATTAACCTCTTCCAGTGTGTCTCCACTATCTGCATCTGCCTCCACTGCACACTTAAACTCCTTGGCTCACTCAAAATGACTCCCATGGGGTTAGCATCCCTGTCATTTGATCATTTTACCTGTTATATATTTGCTCCCTTCCTGATTTTCATGCTATCCCTCTCTCTCTTGTCCCTCCAGCACAGTTCTGACCACTCGAAGAGTTAAAAAATTGGGCAATGTGTCTCATTCTTTGCTGCCCCATCTCTGCCAGAGTAGTCAACATGCTCCCTGAACTCAGTCTGTGACCAATCACCAATTATATTCATATGCTTGGAGTCTGCCTTGCCACACACTGTCTGACCACATTTCTGTCTCCTGCCCCATCCTTTTCCTCCCCAATTGGTTGGCATTCTCTCAGATTCCACTCATCTCGACCGGATCCGGCATACTCAAGTGCCAGGCCTGATATCCTGGCTAAAAAGAATTCGTTCGGCACTCAACTGTCCTCTCCAGCTTTTTGGCCATGATCCCGCCAGTATCCGTGGTGATCTTGCTACTCCCATCACTACTGACCCTTTGTCCCATACCTGGACAGGTGCGACTCCTGCTGCGTGCTACACACCTTCTGCCACTGCTTCTGACCATTTACCGATCCCTTCACAGCTCACCGTCACTGAAACCCTTAATTCCGTAGCCTGAACCTACCCTTCCCATCCTATTCACATCTACACTGATGGCTCTGTCCTCGTTGATGGCTGGACAGGAGCTGCTTGAATTGTCTTTACTACTTCTGCTTCCTCCGTGTTCACCTCCCACCACCTTCCCAACTGATACAGCAGTATCCAGTGTGAACGATCCCCCCCCTAATTCGTAACCCCCCAACTCCACTCCCATCTCTTCTCCCTCTACTTCTGCCTCCATCTGGCTCATGCTATTGGTCTCAGGTATCTTTTATTTGGATCCCAGCCCATGTTGGTCACATCTGCCACGACCAGGCAGATCGCCTAGCCTCAGCTGCCTATAACCTCCCCCTAGCTGCCATCCGTGTCCACGACAATTGTGCAGAGGATCCTTCTTGAGGAGTCCAGGCAGGACATAGCCCTGCATAACGATCCTGAACGTCCCACTAGTGTCACCATCCAGCATTATGAACCTACCGTGGCGTGAGAAAGACCAATGGTAAGCACCCAACCCTCTCCTGCCACTGTGATGTGGCCATCGCCCACATTCACCTGGGGTATTGCTCCCCAGGGGAAATCACCGGACGACCGACCGCCAACAGGCTATGTAAACTTTGTTACAATCCCTTGGATGAGGCATTACCCAATCATATCGTTAACTATCCAATTATTGCCCCCTTCAGACCCCCTGGACTCTTGTTTTCTGCTTACTGTACCTACTTCATCACATATCTCGATCTACTTAATGACATTCTCAACCTTCACTCTGACTTCCTTCCAGTGTAATGGCCTGGCACTGGGACAATGATGGGATATATATATATATATATATATATATATATATATATATATATATATATATATATATATATATATATATATATATATATATATATATATATATATATATATATATATATATATGCAAGCCGTTGTGTGTGTGTGTGTGTGTGTGTGTGTGTGTGTGTGTGTGTGTGTGTGTGTGTGTGTGTGTGTGTGTGTGTGTGTGTGTGTGTGTGTGTGAGTGTGTGTGTGTGTGTGTGTGTGTGTGTGTGTGTGTGTGTGTGTGTGTGTGTGTGTGTGTGTGTGTGTGTGTGTGTGTGTGTGTGTGTGTGTGTGTGTTGTCCACACATACATATCAGGTGCATGTGCCTGTACTGTCCTTGTGCTGGGATTTAGAATCGAAAGGTAATTTTATAATGCATATCGTTTTTCTCTATCTATCTACTTCTGTATGTGACTATGTATATGTATCTGTTTAAGGTTATATATATATATATATATATATATATATATATATATATATATATAGAGAGAGAGAGAGAGAGAGAGAGAGAGAGAGAGAGAGATAGAGAGATAGAGAGATATAGATAGATGGATATTGATATATCTAAATTTATATTTATATATCTAAAAATATATCTATATCTATATCTATCTGTCTATCTGTCAATCTATCTATCTATCTATCTATCAGTCTCTCTCTCTCTCTCTCCCTCTCTATACATATGTGTGTGTGTGTGTGTGTGTGTGTGTGTGTGTGTGTGTGTGTGTGTGTGTGTGTGTGTGTGGTGTGTGTCCCTGTCTGTGTATAGGTGAATAAAGAAAAAAGTCCTTTTCCCTCTCAGTTAAAAAAAAAAAAAGTCACCCCCAAATCAAAAAATGGATTACCATAATTTTAATGTTACCACATGCTAGATTTCTAACTTTCTTGATCTTATATAGATTGTTTATAACTTTATAGACTAGCACAGAAGGTTTTAGAACTGTTTCGAACTTTCTAGAACAGTTTATAACGTTGTAGTACAGGTTATCATTGTGTAGAACATTCTAGAATAATCTAAATATTATAAAACGGGTTGCCGTTTTCAGCATCTAACAGTTATCTTCGTAGTTTGCAGGTGAACAGTCAGCAAAATAATTGCTTAGTGTGTTACTGTTATACATTATATATTCTTGTTGTTCAGTTAAGCATAATAATGTCGAACTAAAGAAGTGATACTATCTTACAGAAGAACAAGGATGTCTGGACCAATAATTTGGTGAGGTTCCAGAAGTCACATAGAAGAGGAATTTTGCCTTTAGAAGAATCTTCACCAGAAGAAAAATGCAGAATGCCAAATCAAATGCAAGTTGTTGGACGTTACCAGTTTCTTGGAGCAAAAATCAAATTAATAAAAGAACGAATAGTCGAGATTTGAAAGAAGTTACAATAACTATGGGAGAATAAATTGAATTTTCCACATCTGTCAGATCAAGCAATACAAGCAAAGCTTGACAAGGTGCTAAAATCTTACGATGAATGTGTCAAGGTGGGAAAATATGATGCCCTAAATAAACTTTTTGATATCATAAACATAAATGGTCAATGATTATCCACTGAAGATAAACAACTCTACCACCTACAAGTGCAAAGCAAAGGAGACGGAGTACTCAGCAGGTCAAGTTGCAAATAGGGAAACCATTCACCCTTCAAAAAGATGAAAACTGCCTGATGAACCTATGTTACCATCAACATCTTACAGTCTTTCATCTAGTGATAGTTGTTCTTAGGATGAGGTGACAAGTTGGTTATGACACGGGTACTTCTGCCATAGGGTCAACCAAGGTCCTACCCATCACCACTCCCTCTTCAGTCATGTCATGGCCCCTGTAGTACACCAGTCCCATGGCAGTGTGCAATGTGCCATCGATCTTGCAGGCCAGTGGCATATCTGACTCAAAGGGGATAACTGTAGTCTGTCTGGTTGTCATTAGTACTCTTCCATGCTCCATGGCCCTAAGCGGAACACTGGTTTCTCGTAGCCACACTTGCATCGAATGGAAGTCAAGCATGCAATGATTGGACACCAGGTATTCTAAGCCCCGGATTAAGAGGTCCTTGATGTTGGCAACACACATGGCCAGGGTCTCTTCCTTCTCTCTCAGCCGTATCCTGACATCCACTGGTCCTCTAAGCTAGATTCAGACTCTGTGAATCCCCACAGCCACTTCAAAATCTCTGGAAGCTGCTGATGGCTCACTACATCCAGCCACAATAAAAACGTCTCTGATCTGGTGTCAGCGACCATTAAGCTTCCTACTCCTTCAGTCTTACCATCTACCTGAGTCACTGAATGTACAGTGAGGTTGGATGATGAGGAAATGGAAAATATGAGTGTCTTTAAGTACTTGGGTCGTGTGATGAGTAAGGATGGAAGTATGGAGGATGAAGTGATTGAAAGGGTGCAACAAAGAAGAAAGGTTGCTGGTTATTTGAAAGCAGTGATAAGATATAGGGAGGTGGGCACGGAAGTAAAAAAGCCACTTCATGACAGTATTGTGATACCAACCTTAACGTATGGAAGTGAAGCTTGGACCCTGTTGGAAGGACGCAAGTCAAGAGTGATAGCAGTGGAAATGAGTTATCTGAGAGTAGCATCTGGAATTTCGTGGAGAGACAGACAAACACTGTTCAAGGACTTTTAGCCTATTACTCACTTCCTGAATTTCATTTCTCCCTTTATCATCCACTGTACAGAGAACTTTTAAAATCACTTCTCTTACCTGGCCACTTATTCTCTCTGCCTCACCGTACAGCACCTCTTGCTGTTGATTCAGTTTGCTGTTAACATCCTGAATCTCCTCACACCATTTTTCAAGATCCACCAGAAATTCCTGATTCCAAGCGCAGCCTGTCTCATCAATTTTCTCTTGTAAGTGGTAAGTTCCTGTCTCTGCCCACTTAGCTCTTGCTCTGCTCTTGTGTAGTTTTGTTGCTTGGGCTTCTTTGTGTCCTTGATGTACTTTAAACATCGGGTGTACCGCATCTCTCTTTTGTTCTTCTTGCTGTGTTCTTAACATTGAGTTTTTATTTGTTTTGCCTATATGCCAGAGGGTTAAGAAAAAGTGTCAGATTTTGCCAGTATTGCCAGAAAATGAGGCACTTGGAGGATTGGTGCTGGAAAAAAACAAGGGGGAAGTCCTAATGTGAAACCTATTACTTTGGTAAACTCTTGGGGATCTTCTGACACAAACAGAGAGCAGCCACCCACAGATATTGCTTGCGGTAGTCAGACACAACCCCAGCAGATGCATATTGTTGATAAGGCCAGAGTGAACTGTAAGTGGTTGATAGACAGACTCCTGTAGGGCCCTTGTTAGACACTAGTACGACTGGAGCAGTGCAGCAGTCAGGATCAAGTGAGAGTGGTAATAAGACTCCATCCGAGTGTCCTCCCCCAAGCAGTACACAAAGTGACTCCTCCTCATATCATTTATTTGCTAACTTTATATCTAAAATTTTAGTTTCACTTGATGGAAAAGGTGGTAAGGAAATCACTATACTAAGAGATACAGAAGCTTCACAGTCACTGATGTTGAAGGGGATTGTTGATGTAGCTGACCCTAATGAATGTGTCTTGTTGCAGGGTACTGCTGAGTTTGTATCTGTTCCCCTAGTTCAGGTGAAACTCCAGTCAGAATTAGTTACTGGTTAAGTGCGTGTGGGTGTTGTTGACCAGCTTCCTGTACAAGGGGTCACTTTCCTTTTGGTTAATGACTTGGCGGGAGGACATGTGAGTGCTGTTCCGTGCATGTCAAAAACTCCCCTGACTGAGGATAGGACTAAAGAGTTGGATCCTAAATTGTTTCCCGCACGTGCTGTAAATAGAGCTATGGCGGCAAAGATCAGCCATGATAATGCTGACAGTAATGGCAATGGCAATGCCGATGATGATATTGGGCTTGGTGATACCTTTTTTGCCCAGTTAAATGACTCAGAGGTTGATTCTCCCCAGACGGATGTAAGTGCAGAGTTAGCTGATATGCAAAGATCTGATCCAGAGGTTGCCACTTTAATTGATTCAGCAGTTAGGGAAGATGAATGTGAGTTTGAACTGACAGAGTGTTATTATTTAAGGCCAAACAATGCATTAATGCAAAGATGGAGACCACGTAATGTTCCTCATGATAACAAGTGGGAAACTATACATCAGATGGTGGTTCCAAGACCCTATAGGCAAAAAATTATGTCCATTGCTCATGACTCTTCTTTAGCAGGTCACTTAGGGGTGCAGAAGACTCTCCCGCATCTGGCAGCATTTTTACGGGCCTGGAATCCGTTGAGATATCTCCCGGTTCTGTAGGTCATGTTACACCTGCCAGTTAGTCGGTAAAAGCAATAAGCCCATCCCTGCGGCTCCTTTGATTCCTCTACCTGTGTTTAAGGCCTCATTCACTAGAGTCCTCGTGGACATTGTTGGCCCTTTGCCTAAAAACCTCCTCAGGCCACCAGTACATCCTCACAATGTTAGACTGTTACCAGTGACCTGGCCAATAAAGACATTCAGGGTCAGAGTGATTCCCCAATCGATGACAATGTGGAGGACAAAGTTTACATAGCATTAGAGGAAGAAACAGTCAGAAATGATGATCAGGTAATGTCGCCAAAAAAGGTCAGGTATCACCAAACTTTGAAGATTATGCTTAAAAAGCTGAGCAGTGATGAAAAATAATGGGACAAGTGTTTGTCTTTCCTACTTTTTGCCACCAGAGAAGCACCGAACGAGTCCTTGGGCTACTCCCCATTTCAGTTAATCTTTGGCCATGAAGTAAGAGGTTCTCTTAAACTCCTCAAAGAACAATGGGTCAAGGATGATGACCAAATTAACTTGCTAGACTATGTGTCAAAATTTAAAGAAAGACTGGCCTATAGTATGGAAGTAGCCAGGGCACACTTGGAGTCCTCTCAGGGGAATATGGAGAGGTGGTATGACCACTCCAAGAAAGTTAGGCACAGAGTGTTTCACCCAGGTGATCAAGTTCTTGTTTTGCTTCCCATTCATGATCAGCCTCTGCAGGCAAGTTTTCCAGGCCCTTATGTAGTGAAGAAGAGGGTAGGTGAAGTAAATTATGTCATTTTAACCCCAGACTGGAGGAAGGAAAGAAGATTGTGCCAGGTAAACATGTTGAAGGAGTACCACAGGTGAGACATGGACTCCACCTAGTGCTGCATGCGTGGTGTCGGCTGTCGAGTTGGTGAAGGACAAGGGTTGCCCTTTGCCTTTGGACCAGACGACCAGTTGGAGAGAAAACCAGGAAGCTTGGAGCACACTGACTGATAAACTCTCCCATTTGACTGCAGTGCAGTGTGCCAAGCTTGTTGCCCTTCTTGGGAAATTCCCTGATGTCTTCCAGGATGCCCCAGGACGGACTGAAGTGGCACAGCATGATGTGGACATTGGAGATGCCAGCCTTGAAAAGCAGTTCCCCTACCAGGTTAGTCCTCAGAACCAGATCATCACTCAAAAGGAACTGAACTACATGTTGCAGCAGGGGTTAATCGAGTCCTGTCAAAGTGAGTGGTGCTTCCAGGTCATAGTGGTTCCAAAACCCGATGGGTCACATCACTTTTATATTGATTATCATAAAGTAAACTACCTTACCAAGACTGATGCCTACCCACTTCCTAGAGCAGATGATCGTGTGGATGCAATAGGCAATGCTAAGTTTATTACTAAATTAGAATGATGAAGGGATATTGGCAAGTCCCACTCACAGAAAGGGCCCAAGAAATTTCTTGTTTTGTGGTTGGTGGCAATACTTATAAATGTAAGATCATGCCCTATGGTATGAAGAATGCTCCTGCCGCCTTCAAAAGGCTGATGAATATCTCACGAAAGATACTGAAGGTTGTAAAACTTACATTGATGATGACGTTATTTTTATTAACACCTGGGAACAACACTTGAGCCAACTAGATGCCTTGCTGCAGAGACTGTCCTCTGCTAATTTAGTGCTTAATTTAACTAAATAAGAATTTGTAAGGGCTTGAGTGCAGTACCTAGGTTATTTGGTTGGTTGAGGCCAAGTGAGTCCATCTGATGTTAAAATTCAGGCCATAGTCAATTCCCCCCAACCCAGAAATAAGAGAGAGTTGCAACGATTCTTGGGTTTGGTAGGGTACTACAGACGTTTTGTCCTGAATTTCTCTGATCTTGCAACTCCCCTCACTAATTTGTTAAGAAAAGAAGTCAAGTATGAGTGGAAGCCAAAATGTGAGGAAGTGTATTCTAGAGTCAAAGCCATCCCATCAAGTCACCCAGTGCTTCAAGCTCCCAATTTTGATAAACCCTTTAAATACGCTCTTGATGCCAGTGGCCTAGGGGCTGGCGCAGTTTTGCTTCCGGATAATGATCAAGACTTTGAGATGCCTGTGTGCTACTTTAGCAAAAAATTCAATAAGGCCCAGAGAAATTATTCAACTATTGAGAAAGAACTCCTTGCACTCATATTTGCCCTTCAACACTTCTCTGCGTATGTTGGTCCAGGGTCAGGTAATGTTGTAGTGTACACTGATCACGACCCTCTGAAATTTTTGTCCCGTTTTATGGACAAGAATTTTAGACTGACCCCCTAGGTCCTGTTTTTGCAGGAATACTCCCATGATGTGAGGCATGTAAAAGGTGTACCTTTTAGCAGATTACCTGTCCAGAATTTAAATTGTACAGTATCCAGATTTTTCCCCTTAGGAAATTTCTTCTCTCACGAAGTGAGGTGTCACTGGCATAGTTACCCCAGTAGCGAATGGTGAAATAGAAGATAAGGTGATAATGAAAGGAGACAGGTGAGCCACCAAGATCGATAAATCTTTTTCTTATCAGTTTTGCTGGCTGTAAGGATAACCCTAGACCCCAGCTGTATTTACTCAGCGGTCAACTTTGCCTTCTGGACTGATAACATACTAGTTGTTTTTCCTACAAAGAGCGCAGTAAACCCTTATGTCCTTGAACATAGGGGGTGTAACTGATAGTGTGGGAGAGCAAAATGAGAGTATTCTTAGCTTTCTTGACGGAACACCATTGGTTTTGTGTAATATGTGTAAGGCCCCCATTGGTAGCATGTGTCTCTATTGTTTGTAAGTGGCTGGACATTGCACTTAAGACAGCCTAGTGGCTAGTGAGCCGAGAGAGGCAAAGTAAGTCTGCTTTATAAGCTTGATGACAATGTGAGAGAGACACATTTGTTCACATATTGTCATTTCTACACCTTTTGTCACATTTTCACTTTTTTCGTCACTTAGTTAC
Organism: Coenobita brevimanus; assembly: GCF_032717465.1. Classification (NCBI taxonomy): domain Eukaryota; kingdom Metazoa; phylum Arthropoda; class Malacostraca; order Decapoda; family Coenobitidae; genus Coenobita; species Coenobita brevimanus. Next base: position 27,282,251 of record NC_136971.1, read on the forward strand.
GTTACACTTTTGTCACATTCTGTTGCACTTTTCCTCATATTTTCACACATTACTCAATATGTGACTTTGATTACAAAACACACTGTCTGTGCACCATTTCCCATTTTTGGTTCACTCCTCCATTTATACTAGTGTGTGATTTATATCTGGATTATATCATTGAAGTCTCCAAGATTCCTTGAGCTTTGTGAGTACTTAGCCTCCACTGAGTGTGTTCTGGTTAGGTAAGAAATAACTTGTTTTATATTTATGTTCTGCGGCCTATATGAATTCCTCTTTTGTAAAACGAATCCTGGTTTCTTCTTTGTTGTATGAATGTTATAGTGTACAGTAAAGTTAAGTTAGTTTTCCTGTGAGCTTTACCTTATTCATTTTAGTGATTAACTAAGGGCTAAGAGTACACTGTAACGTACACACCCATAACAATATACATACATACATATATATATATATATATATATATATATATATATATATATATATATATATATATATATATATATATATATATATATATATATATATATATATATATATATATATATATATATATATATATATATATATATATATATATATATATATATATATATATATATATATATATATATATTAGTACTTTCAGGCCACTTGCAAAACACTGCGGCTGCTCTCTCTCTCTCTCTCTCTCTCTGTTCATGCATTTGTAGCCGTATGGTGTACTCCACTGAATTCCACAGCTGACCACCAAATATTCCCACGACTAATCTCTGCTGCCACAGTGCCGCTGAGATTGATAGTGATGAGCTCTTGAAACAGGAGCAAGGCAGCGTGCAGGTGAATCAGAATATACTGGAGCAGGTGTGTTTCTCACAGAAAGTACAACGGTGACAATAGAGGACAACGGTATACAGCGTCTTCCTCTGACGAGAGCTAAGAGTAATCTGCGCCTCTCTCTGCCAACCCCAGGACAGATCAGTGATATTTAGAGATCCCACATCTCTCAGACGTGTGGAGATACGTACATGAGTAGATGTGAGTTACAACTCTACCATGCACATCTTACATCTCAATAAGGCAGTATTAACTGTGTGTAGTAATAGCATATAATATATTTCCCCATGACTTAAACATATGCCGAATTTATATCCTTTCTCTCACCCTCCTTCACTCTCACTGTGTACGTCCGAAAATGCTAGGTTTAGCACGTCTGACACCTTATCTCTCTCCCACCACACTCACATGAAGTTGTATTTGGTTCTTTATTTCAACACTATAATACATGCCCATTAAATATGAATAAGCACTATTTATATATATATATATATATATATATATATATATATATATATATATATATATATATATATATATATATATATATATATGTATGCTCGGCCACACCTTTTCGACGTCCCCATCGACATTGTAGTCCTAACTTCCGTGTAGCTTAACCAATGTGAAGGGTGGCTAACTATTCAGGAAGATCCGCTTGTAATCAGCGAGAATGGACCCGTGGTTTTAGTGCGTTTCCCACCTTAATGCCTTTCAGATAATAGCCCCAAACACAAACAGGACAAGACCATAAGAAGTAGAAGACCAATGGCAGGACCAAAATAGGAAGGAGAAAGATATGAAGGAAGATGAGACAGTACATACGGTTTTCAATCAGTCTTGTTCAGGTAACTAACAAACTCCATTCCGTTTAAGACATGAGACAGCCTGTTCACATTCAACAAAGAAACATTGAATGAAGGTAGAAATGGTCGTAACTGGGACGAGAAATTCACCGACAAAGCTAGATTTTGCTTGTTAGGAAGAATTACTATCTCTTTGCTGTGCAGCTCACAAAAATCAGGCGCAACATAGTATCCGACTACCGTAAGGAACTAGTGTTGTGATGCACACGTCAGTGTTACGTCCTCTGTCCCAGGAAAGAAGAAAAACTGTTTTGCACGTACATGAGCATGGAAAGCTGACTTCAGTTGGATGGGTTGGAAGTGCAATGTTGCAGTGTAGAGGAAGTGTTCATGTCCAACAAAGCCACCTTACACTCCTATACTTCTGTCTGTATGAAGGCAAAATGGAAAGCTGGACATACATGGAGATCAAGAAAGGAAGCCTTACACTTCTCAAACTCATCCACAGTCGTTTCTGCTATACACCTTTTTTGTCATCAGACACAACTAACACTTCTGGACTCTCCATCAAGATGACAAGTGTGTTGTTAGCAGTAGCAAAAGGGAAAGGAATGAACTGCCATGCATTTTATGTTATAGCATTCCTCATAGGCACCAATATCAGGTTGCCATCATGGGTCAACTGGGCCTGCAAAAGTGGATAATAATACTCCAGGTGATTTATAACAAACAGTGGCGTAAGTCCATGCTTCATCATAGCTACGTCAAGAGCATTAGTAGGAAGCAATAAAGAATTAACCCTCTTCAAACTTGCATCGACTAAGCTGTCCACCATTTTGGCTGCACGCAACTCCAAAGCAGTGACTGACTCATCGAGAGCATGTAGGTACTCAGCAATTAACACTAAGTTAGTTAGGGTTGGTAGGTTAGTCTGGATATTGTTCACAGTTTCTACGAAATGGTTGTTAGTCACAATTATCTCGTTAGCCTTGTTAGTGAACTCACCTAATTATTCATACATGTGTACGATTAGCCTATTATTTGCCTTAGCTGCCAATGCCAAATCATGCATCTGTCTGCCCAATTGCACTACGTCCTTATCTAGAGCTGTACCAACGAGCTCTGGGGACAAGATTCTTGGAAAGTCCACAAGTCCTCTCTTAGTACATGCATGGACATGCTGGGAAAGATCAGAATCTACATTAGTTAAAGTGACATGCAATTTAGTAAGCCTTTCTAAGAGCCTATCTATATGCTCAGTTTGAAGTCTGACTAAACCACGTAAGGCTTGTAGGAAAGATTCACTGTTCAAGTCCATCAACTGCTGTTTCAGGTCAGGTGACATCCCCATTTCCATTAGTTGCTGTTTCAAATCGTGTGACTTCCCCATCTCCAACACTTGGTGTTTTAGGTGAAACAATCCCTCAATAGCACCTCTAACAGTGTCTGGAGCTCGGAGATAGTCATCCATCGGGTAGTGCACACAGACTGCATCCTCTACCACCACGACTTCTCCTAGCTGCCTCTTCAGTGCTTCTGGCATCAACACAGTCGTCTCCATTGTCGTTCCATAGGTCCACCCCAAGCAATGAGAGAGGAGTACAAGCAGCAGCCACATCTCTGCAAGAGAAGATCCTCCCTTAATTGCCCTTGCTGTGGGATCATAGCTTGCTGTGATACTCTTGGTTAAGGACAGGTACAGACGACGACATAGACTGCAACGAAGACAGGGGGTACAACACATCAGACGATTGGTTAGTTAGGTCTAGCACTTGACTTACTGGCTTGATCCTGTCAGCATGAACTATCTCCTGAGTTCCACTCGCATCATTCCTTATTTTATAGGTATGTCCATGCACTCTTTCCAAAACTGTACACGGCCCATGGAACTTAGTGCCAAGCTTAGAAGTTCTTTCAGGAGTCTGAACCATCACCTTCTGGCCTATCTCCAACATCTTTTCTTTACTACCTTTGTGTTGCTTCGCCATCATCTCTGCTATTGAGGAATTTAATCTTTTCCATACTTCACTATGTATGTGTTGAAATTTTGTAAGTTGGACCTTGTTGTAATCCTCGGGATAGTACACCAGAGTAGGAGGTCCAGCTAGCAAATCGTAGGACAACACCTTCTCTTCTCCACAGAGGATGTAATGAGATTTCCCAGTCGATGAATTGCCTGAGGAGTTTATCATAGCTGCTACATGTGGTAACCAGTCTTGCCAGTCATTCCCCATCGAGTTGATTGCTGATCTCAGGACTTCCAATATCATCCTGTTTGTCCTTTCCACCAGGCCACTGGGACTGTAAGGCATAACAAAGCCTTGTTTTTATCCCATACATACAACAGATTTCCTGTAACACCTGGTTACTAATTTCACTGCCATTATCGCTAAGCAATACGTCGGGTATAGAATATGGACAAATCACTGAGGTTACAAAAGTGTGCACCACTTCCTCTGCAGTTTTCGTCTGTAAAGGTGCTAAAACAGTGAATCGTGAAAAATGGTCCACTGCCACCAACACATAGTTTGAGCCCTGACGACTTTTTGGCAACACCAATAGATCAGTGGAGACTGTATCCCAAGGTTTCTCCGGTAGGGGATACTCCAAAATAGGAGTTGGAGGTCCAGTCATTCCTCGTATTTCCACGCACTTGACACATTGACTAACATGGGCTTCTGTGTCCTACCTCATGGTCTTTCTTGCCACATGTATGCATCTGTCGCGTCCGGGATGACCCGCTTGATGTAAGTCATGAACCAACTGTAACATAGCTTGCTGTAGAGTAGCAGGAATAACCAACTGATACACACTGCACTTTCCCGGTGGTTTCTTATACAAGAGACCTTGTTGAAGGTGGAAGTGAGTCATCAGTACCAGAAGTTCAGGTAGACAAGTCTCGTCACCAGACTCCAAGGTATGACTTAAGACCACATTTCATCTTTACATTGTTCCACTTTTACCATGTCCGGGGAATACCCAGTGAAAGGGATATCCTCAGACATGGCAGCAGCAATGTTTCTACTCAGTGCGTCGGCAATGACATTTTGATGGCCCAGTTAATATCTCACTTTTGGGTCAAATTCCATTACTTTGCTGTACCAACATGCGACCTTTCCGTGCAAATTCTTCCCCTTGAACAGTCGCGTATGGGTGCACGGTCAGTGAACACAATTATCTGGTAGCCAAAGATGATATCCCGGAAATGTCCTAATGCCCACACAACTGCTAATGTCTCCAAATGTGTCGCCGAGTAATTATTTTCTGGGGATCTTTATGCCCTACTGGCATATGCAGTGGTGTGCACATTGCCTTGCTCATCCTTCTGCTGTAACACCACTCCCAGACCCAAGCCTGAGGTGTACGTGCACAGGTAAAAAGGTTGAGTATAATCAGGAAATGCTAACACAGGTGCTTCAGTCTTGGATTTCTTGAGGTCGTTGAAGCTTTTCTTTTCCAATGATCCCCATTTCCATGCTGCATCCTTCTTGAATAGCGCCGTTAATGGTGATGCAATAGCAGCATATCTGTGGACAAAGCTCCACTAGAAGCTAGTAAGCCCAAGAAACATGCGAACGTCATCCTTGGACTTGGGTGTAGGGAAGTTTATCATGGCAGTAACCTTATCCGGAAGAGATTTAATGCCATCACCGTTGACTAAGTGCCCAAGAAATCTAACAAATGACTTCAAGAATTCACACTTTGACAGTTTGATTTTCAGACCCATGGACCTTAAGGTTTCCATCGCTCATTTTAACTTATTAGAGTATCCATGTCCTTGCTCACAGTTATCAAGTCATCTAGATACGCCAAGATGTCCTGCCCTAACATGTCACCAAACAAGTGATTTATCATCCTCTGAAATATCAAAGGAGCATTACTCAGTTCAAAAGGCATCCGGAAAAATTCAAAGTGCCCACAGCACATGCTAAAGGCAGTGATGGGACGAGACTCCTTGGTCAGCTCCACCTGCCAATACCCTGATGCTAGATCCAGGCAGGTGAAAACGGTAATTCCCTTACCCAGGGACTGTAGTAAGTCCCTGAGATGCAGAAATGGAAAACAATCTGGTATGGGTACCTTATTCACTTGCTGGAAATCCACAACGGGTCTCACACCACCGCCCTTTTTAGGCACCAGAAAGAGCGGCATGTTCCAAGGTGAGGAAGAAGGCTGAATGACTCCATCATGAAGCATCTTTTCAACTTCCTCTTCAACTGCTTTCCTTTGGCTGTGTGGTAGACTGTATGCAGGCACATATATCGGATTTGTACCAGGGCACAAACTAATATGATGTTTCACCTTGCCCGTCCTACCCAGCAGATCTCCTGGAAGTGCCACTATGTCGGAGAATTCTTTAAGATATGCTAGCAATCGCGCTTTATGGTTAACATTGTCTTTCACGTATTGTCCTGGCAAACTTCCTCTCCCTAGATGTGTAGGTTCCGACTGAGTCGTTGTTTGTGATTTAACTACTGGAGAGATCACCAGAACATTGTCGACTTCCATTACAGGGGCATCATAGCATATCAAATCACCTACATAACAACCATCTCTGAGCTTAACTGCACCACCACTCATATTTGCGATGAAGAGGGGCATCTTCTGGTCTTGTCTGACACTGCTCAGGGTGGACTCCAGCGACAATGCCGTATGTTTTACGGTCTCTGATAAGCATGCCTCATCAGTTCCCACCGACACGTCAGGTACTTGGACAGGAATTTTGCAGACAATCCAACTGGGCAAGTGGTGATTCCCACTCACTACAGCCTTTACCTACTTCAACCCCATACCCTCCATTTCGTGTTCGTCTGGTGATTCCCTTGACGCTTCACCTGTCGGGGTAACAACTGGTTGAATGGCTTCTTGTTGGATGCCACTATCTCCAACTTTCATTGCTGAGGGAACAAGGCCCTCAAACTCCTTCCCATTAAAGGAAATAGAATGTCTCTGAGGGTGTATAATCACATTATACTCCTCCAGGGACTCAAGGCCTAATAACCCATCAGCTGGCAGAGGAAAGTCCTCATCCACATAGAATGTAGCATGTAATACAGGAAATAGTTTATCTGCCCTCAGTGTCAGCAGTACCTGGCTTATGATCTTCATTTTACTCCCTGTCACACCTGTCAAAATCACATCGTGTGCTGATAACGTCCAATGTGCATGAGGCATCAGATGTCTTAGTCTTTCTAGCGCTTTACTAGAAATAATGTTTGCACATGCCCCAGTGTCAACTATTAAAGACGCCTGGCCTTTCCCTGTAATACAAGGAATTGACAGTAAAACCACCTTTTTGATAGCTGCCACACACGCATCGGTAGACTGCACGATTTTTCGGGTTACTTCTGTGTGCGGCTCTGGGCTTCCCCCGAATTCGCTCCATTACTTAGTTGTTCCCTGTTGGCAATGACAATGGGGCAATAGTCCAAGGAATCAGGACACTGCCCATGTATGACACACCACCTTTGTACCTTTGGCCTAGCCTTGGCTTCGTCATGCTGTGGTGGGTTGGTTTGGTTGCTTTTTGCCTGACTGCTTTTTCCAGAAGTACTAGACCCAGACATGGTGGTTGTGTTAGCCTTGGCTGCCTGGTATGCTGCCTTTTTAGCCTGCAAACACTTTTGATCTAGATGACCAGCCTTGTGGCACACACTACAGAACTTGCCAGCTGGGCTGTATTTTTCTGTGTCCACGGCTAAGATAGTTCTTCCATCCTCTCCTTCTGCCTTCGCATTTAAAGTTCATGAAAGGCTATGCCAGGAGGTCTTTTCGCCTGCCTAAGTACTTTGTCTCTCCTAGCAGGGGCCAAACAAATTAAGTACTGGAGGTACTCTAGAAGTCGAGGTACTCTTTCATAAGACAATCCTCCAGCCATGTCTCCCCAGCCTGAAGTTAGCAAAGCTTTGCTTGCTTCTGCATAACATCTCCCTGCCTTCGTGTGAGCTTGGCCTTCAGTACAATTCGGATACTGCTGTAACCTGTTTACAAATCTGAACACCCAAGCATCTGACATATAGCAGTCACTCTCGAATGTATTTATCAGGGCTTCCTTAATCCTCTCATATTCCTGAGCATTAGGTCTGGTTTGAAAAATAGAGACTTCAAGCATTTCAGCCGCCTGGGAATTTGGCTTAATATTGGCTTTAACATGCCAATTTTTCTCCCCATCACTAGCAAGCTTCAGCCTATGTATCTGAGCCTCACAGTCTCTTAGGAACCTATATATGTCATAGTCATCTTCCCCAGTAAACTGCATAGTCGGCTGTGCTGTAGGCAACACCTTTATACAGTCTGAGTCCAAAGGTACCTGGGCAAAAGGCCCCTGAGATAAACTAACCGGCGATACAGGTGGTAATGTTTGAGGTGCAGCAGTAGTAAGGTTAGTAGTTGCCATATTGGGTAGGCTACATGCCATAGACGAGGAAGAGGATTAACATGAGTTTGCATGCCATCACTGTTAGTATTCAGGCCCCAATGATTAGCATAAGGAGCATAAAGAAATAAGTTATACTGCCCTCCTTGTCACAAAGCGTGTGGGGTGCTAAACATGCTTGAGGGAAAAATGGGTACATAAGTGGTTGCATTAATTTCAGAGCTTGGTGGAATTTGTGGGTTTGTTAGAGTGTCCAACGCTGTTGCTTCAGCCTGTTCTCCCATGATCACAGTCTCCTCTGCACTAGGAGTGCCTTCTTCAGTGAGACCAGTGGCCATTTCTGAACTAATTTGACACTTATGCACTGTCTGATATGTACGTCCTGAACGTAGACACAAAGCGTTCCAGTCAACTTCACTTTCCAATTGCCTAGAAGTGTCTTGGCTACTGTCAAGATTTCCAAGATTTCCTTCACTCATATCATCCAAAATTTGTGTACTTTTATCCAACTTCTCTATCCGCTCACGTACTTCTAACTCAGAGTTGAATTCTAAGTCAGATTCACTAGACAATTCCCACCGTTCCTATTCTAAAGAGACAGCTCCTTCCTCAGTTGTTGCTTGTTTTGTATCTTCTTTAATCTTTCTTCCCCACTCTTTCAGCTTATCCATCTAATCTCTGCCAGCAACTATTCTCTTTCCAGTCACAGGAAAATTAGACTGACACAAATAGATTAGTTATGGCTTAGCAATAGAGAACGGGACACAGACAAGATACATAGAAAACAACAATTTAAAGGGGAAACTGAGAAACCTTTGATCTTCACACATTCTCTAGCCACCATGTGCTGATCGGAAAGTGTATGTCCTGTGGAATGATTTACATGTACGCTAACCTAGGTGTATTCAGATGGTGCTAAAATCCAGGTAGACCCGCACTGCAACTCCATGGGAATCGCACACACTCGCCAGGTCTCGTCCCTCCCAGCCGCACTGAGACGTTGCCTCCTTGCTCGCCTCGAGGTGACTGCCATGGCTCGCACCCTCACACCTCACCAGGGTTGCCAGATGCCCTTGGATGATGCCACCCCTCTCTACACTGGTCTCGGTCTCTCCCTTACAGAGAGATAATCTTGCCGAGTCTCGCAAGAGATAGAGATGCAAATCTGAGAGAACGAGTTCACTACTCCATTTTTCCTGCTCCCACTGTTTTATCCTTTATCTCACTCTGCAATAAGTCTCTTTGCAAAAGTGGAATTTGGATTTTCTGTTATTTACCTGAGATTAAGATACAACACGAGCAATTCCAAGGGTTACTAACTTCACAAATTAGAATTCCTTTCGGGACCTTCATATCCCAGCACTAGGCCACCAGATTTTATGTGTAGCCATATGGTGTACAGTCATTACTCGTTTTACGATGATTCGGTTTGCGATAATTCGCTACAGCGATAATAGAAAAGGTCCACCCCAAAATTCGATTTACAATAAATTTCCCGCTATAACGATTTTGCCACCGGAAAGCGCCAGGCAAAGGCGTAGGTGGAGACACTCTAGCAGTCTGGTGCACTAGCTGTCACTGCCCCCGTATGCTACATTCTGGCTTCTTTATTGTACGAACAGTTGACTCATTCACGCCAAACACATGGTTCGGAGACAATTCACAGGCGTACAGTAGGTGGAGACACTTTAGCACAGTCTGGTGCACTAGTCCTCACTGCCTCCCGTATGCTACGTTCTGCCTTCTTTATTGTAAGAACAGTTGACTCATTCACCCCAAACACATGGTTCTGAGACAATTCATCAAGTCAATTCACCATCAAAACATGGACGATTCCCCGTCAGGACAATATGCACCCTCGACGATTGCCCGTCATTCTATAAATATACTTATTATTGATTAATTAATACTTTAATAACTAATTTTCAGGGGGATTTTATAACTCATATAAGTAAAAAACTAGTGTACTGTACTTGCAAAATAAACTGGTATGTAAATAAATGACGGGGAATCGTCCTGACAGCGAATTGTCGCCGACATTCCTTCCATAAGTTTGTCCAACACTTTATCTTTTTCTGTCAGCGACATCACTTTATGAGTCCGTTTTGGTGTGTTACCACATGGATCTCTAGCACTGTGCTTAGGCCCCACATTGGCAAACAAGGCAAGCAATCAATGGAAGGCAGAAAAATAAGCCACAAATAACAATTCACGAGTCACGCACGGTTCGACCGTCGAATTCAAACTGACTGTGTGGTGCTTGGTAGACCGACCTCACACACACACACACACACACACACACACACATATGTATGCACACGGGCAGCAGGTAGGCATTTTTATATTTTATTTATTTCTCTTGTATATTAAAATTGTTTATTTGAATACTATAATTTTGTTTCAATTATTGTACGAAAAATTCGTGGATAACCAAAATCTCGTGAAAAAAGTTCGCGTGAATTAAGGGATTACTTCTGTGGATTTGTGTGCCCAGTGGTAAGGTCAGTGCCAGTGTAGGCCTCAGTGCTATGGTTGGTGCAGTTATGGGCCCCAATGCTAAGGCTGGTGCAGGTATGGGCCGGATTCCCCTCCCCCTAACCTGTTCCTGTCTGACTCAGAGGCTGACCAGTGGTGCCTGTAAGCACAGGCTGTCCCCCAGCCTCGGGGGGGGGGGGGACGACTTGGAGTCGACTTGGACCAACACAGGAAGGAATGAAGGTGGGTTGTCATTTATGGTTCAGTCTTGATTAGGTGACTTTGGGAAGTTGAGTTGACGTAATCCCCCTTTATAATGGGTTCCAATCTCCCGATTTACGATAAAATCGGTATACGGTAAGGTATGAACTGACAACTCCATCATAAAACGATTAATGACTGTACTCCACTGAATTCCACAGCTTACCACCAAATATTCCCACGGCTAATTTTTGCTGCCACAGTGCCGCGGAGATTGGTGGTGATGAGCTCGTGAAACAGGAGCAACGTAGCATGCAGGTGGATCAGAATAAATTGAGGTTGGTGTGTTTCTCCCTCTTTAATATGCCACAGAAAGTACAGCGGTGACAATAGAGGACACCAGAATATAGCCTCTTCCTCTGACAAGAGCTAAGAGTAATCTGCGCCTCTCACTGCCCAGCCCCTGAGAACCAGGACAGATCAGCGATATTTAGAGATGCCACGTCTCTCAGACGTGTGGAGATACGTACAGTCATACGAAAAACTATCGTTACCCTTCAGAGCTATGCACCGTGACACAACGACAAAGTGTTGTGGAATGATGGGACAGGAAAGTTTGTACTGCAAACCCGTCAGTGTAGGTTATGCAAGACACAGATATTAGAATCTGTGCTAGAGGTAATAAAAGCTAATTACATCGTTTGGCCTCTGTGCATAGAGACAGTACATTTTATTATCCGGCTCCGAATTCATTAAAATAAAAATATAACAGAATGGTGTAGACTCGGCAACACACATGCGGATGGGTAATGAGTATGTGCATCCTTGCCAGATGTATGATAGTAATTCAGCTGATACAAGCGAAGTTAGTAAATTTCAATGTAATAATGCAATGTATTGCTTTCTGCATATAATAAATGTTGAGTGCAAGGAAAATAATAATACATGTTCAGTCTCATTTCTTTAAAATTTTGTATACCCGCCCCCTGGTTTCAAAATAGCCTTTAGACGTCTACGCATCGATCCCGCTAACTGAAGCATCCATCTGAAGCATTTAACCACTCATCTAAAGCAAACAAATGAACTCGTGCACCCCTGCTACAATATCATAAAAAAAAACAGTTGATGCCTATAGATTTAATACACTTCAAAATAATTTATTTGTTGTATTCTATAGATAAAAAGTGTTGATAAGTAGGAAAATAATAACAGTGCCGAGTTTCATTATTAATCCCCAGCGGGGCACTCAGGGTAATGCAAACACGTCCTATATATTTCCCAGCCATATGGCTCATTCTTGCTCATTATTCCAACTCTTGTAATGGAATTGTGATATGGTAACACTAGATAGGGGAGGGGCGAGCTGGAAGGGCCCACCCACATAGCCCAGCTAACGTTCGTTTTGCATTGAACACTCCTTGGGGTAACGATAGTTTTTCTTATGACTGTACATGAGCAGATGTGAGTTACAACTCTACCATGGACATCTTATATCTCAATAAGGCAGTATTAACTGTATGTGTAGTAATAGCATATATATATTTCCCCAAAACTTAAACATATGCAAAATTTATATCCTTTCTCTCACTCTCCTTCACTCTCACTGTGTACATCAAAAAATGCTAGCCTTAGCACGTCTGGCCTCGCATCTCTCTCCCACCACACTCACAGTGAAGTTTTATTTGGTTCTATATCTCAACACTATGATACATGCCCATTAAATATGAATAAACACATCTATATAATAACACGTAGAAATTGCGTGAGACATAACCATTGTGGAAGTGATGGCTGGGACCAGAACACATTGACTGAGTGACTGTCACTCTAAATTTCTGACTTACTACTCCCTCCTTCACTGATTAACTGTCACTGTTTGACTCTAGCTTAATAACTGTCACTGACTCTGCCACTGTCCATCTGCCACTTACTAAATGACTCACTGACTGTTCATTAGCTGTCCTTAACTAACTCTCAGTGTCTGACTGGCTTTTGCTTACAAACTGCCACTGATTTACTGACTGACACTCCTCTCTTCCTGCCACGCATAAACTAACTCTGCCCTTCACTCATTACCTAGCTTGCTAAATTGGATGGAGGTGGAACAGTATCTTTAACTACCTCCCCTGACTCCACCTACTGGTGCAGCCCAGAATATTCTAGAGCCTAGAAGAGAACTCACATTTTCTCATGCAATAATGCACTTAAATTTAAAAGCCACAATAACAATAATGACAAGAACTAATTCCTAAGGTAAGATAGAAAGAAAATAAAACATGCATGTTGAAACCTCTGGAACTTTCCCTACAACTCCAGATACAAACCATTAACATAATCTACCTGCATAATTCTTAATTTCTTGAATGTCCCACTCATATCCAGATATAAAGAATTCACCTAATCCTAACGGCATAACAGTGCTTTTTCCTCCCCTGAGCTACCTGAAATATGCTGTAAAAGGACGAAATCTGGGCCACGTTAAGGTGAAAGAAGCATAATATTATTATGCCAAAATTCCCTCCTACCACACTGTTCTCAGATCTCAACATTCTAATATACATGCTATGGGTGTGATTAGGGCTAAACCTAAGATTTTTTTGTGGGTAAGCATTGGTCATATATGTATATTTTTAAGAGTTGGTCTATCTATCTGTCTATTGCCAGACGCCTCAATCCCGTTTGGGGTGGCCACAAACAAATCGCCTCCAAGTCGCCCTGTCCCCCTCCATTTCACTGCCCTGCTCCCAATTCACACACCCCTATCATATACCTCTCCACCCCATCCCTCCATCTCATTCTCGGCCTCCCACTCCCTCTTCTCCCCTCCACCTCACTCACATACACTCTCTTCGTCAGTCTTTCACCCTCCATCCTCTCCACATGGCCAAACCACCTGAGTGTGTTCCTCATAACGCTTCCTATCACATCCACATCCACACCACAACGCTCCTTTATATCCTCATTCGTCAGCCTGTCTCTCAATGTGACTCCACAAGCTCCTCGTAAATAACTCATTTCCACTGCCCTCACTCTTGACTTGTGTCGTTCCAACAACGTCCAAGCTTCACTTCCATACGTTAGAGTTGGTATCACAATACTGTCATGTAGTAACTTTTTCATTTCCATGTTCACTTCCCTGTTTCTTATCACTGCTTTCAAAGAACCAGCAACCTTTCTTCCCTGCTGTACCCTTTCAAGCACTTCACCCTCCAAACTTCCATCCTTACTCATCACACTACCCAAGTACTTAAACGTACTCACATTTTCCAATTCCTCACCATCCAACCTCGCTGTACATTCACTGACTTCACCTCTCTCAAAGACCATCACTTAACTCTTCCCTACATTCACCTTTAGATTCCGTTTCTTACACACTCTCCCAAACTCATCCACCAAGTCTTGCAGCTCCCCTTCGTCTTCACTCAACAACACAGTATCATCTGCAAACAACAGTACAGGGAGTTTCCAAACACTATCTTCTCTCACCAGGGCCACTCCAACATCCACTACCCTACCTTGTACCTCTTTAATTAGCCCATCCATGTACAGATTGAACAACCATGGACACGTGACACATCCCTGTTTCAACCCAACTTTCAAAGAGAAAAATTCACTTAGTTCACCATCCACACGCACTGCAGCCTTCACACCATCGTACATACTCTTCACAGCATTCAACAACTTCCCATCTACTCCATATATTCTTAACACTTTCCAAAATCCTTGTCTATCCACCGTCATATGCTTTCTCCCAATCCATGAAGGCCGCATACAACTTCTTTCCCTTCTCTAGAAACTTTTCCACTAAAGATCTAAGAATGAATATCTGTTCTACACAACCTCTTCCCTTCCTAAAGCCTCCCGGTTCTTCTCTAACTAATTTCTCTGTTCTTTCTCTAACTCTGTCAATAATTATCCTACCATACACTTTTCCTTTTATACTAAGAAGACAAATGCCCCTATGATTACCACACACACTTCTTTTTCCCCATTTCCTTTGTACAAGGGAATAATTTTACCTGACTTCCAATCCTCCGGGACTCTACCTTCCTCCCAGGCCAATCTGCACATCTTCCACATCCATTCTTCTACTATCTCTCCACCATGCTTCAGCATTTCACCACACACTCCATCAATTCCTGGGGCTTTCCCCGATTTAACTTTCTTCATTGCTTCCACAACTTCTATCCTACTGATTTCTTCCTGTCTTCTCACCTCCTTCCTTCTCCCAGCCATTCCCCAGCCACTTATACTCGCATTACTTCCATCCTTTATGTTCAACAATTTCTTAAAGTGTTCTCTCCATCTGCTCAATTTTTCTCCTTACTCCAATAGTAATCGACCATTTTTATCTTTCACTCCCCTGCTAACTTCACTTCCACCCTGTCTTACTCTTTTCACCTCTTTCCAGAACATTTTCTTACAGTCCCTCCACTTTACACTCAAATTCCTTCCAAATTCCTCATCCACTCTCTTCTTACTCTCTCTTACTAATCTTTTCACCTCTCTCTTTCTTTCTACATATAACTCTCTCTTCCACCTCTCAACTTCTTCTACGCCCCTATTTCTCATCCATTCATTGTATGCTTTCTTCTTTTGTGCCACAGCCTGTCTCACCTCTTCAGTCCACCACGCTGTTCCTTGCACCCCCCTCCGTCTTCTCTTCCTTCCACACACCACATCACATGCTGCAGATATTTCTTCTGTAAATATCCTACACACACCTTCCACGTCTCCCATCTGCTCCAATTCATATTTGCCCAATCGTTCCTCCACTTCTCTCTTATACTCTGCCTTTTTCTCATCCTCTTATAACCTTTCCATTCTCCTTGCAACTACTCCTTCCTCTCGTCTTTCCCTTCTTCTATTCCTCCATCTTACTTGAATTCTAATTCTGGCCACCACCAAGTAGTGGTCAGAAAGTCCACTCCCCCAACCTCTATGAGCTTTTGCATCCATTACACATCTTCGCATCCTTTCATCCACACACACATAATCAATCATTGCCTTCCTTTCATTCAGTTCACCACCCACCCTTCTCATCACTCGCCATGTATACCTGTGGATTACTTTATGCCTGAAGAGGGTATTGGCTATCACCAACCCCCTCCCAGCACAAATGTCCACTAATGCACTCCCATTCTCATCTATCTCAGCAGGCACACCCCACTCACCAACTATTCCATCCACCTTCACATTCCCAACTTTACCATTCATATCACCGATTAAAAACACTCTCTCATTTCTTCCAAACTTTTCCATGCACACTTCTACATTTGTCCAGAACTCTTCTCTCACTCTTCTAGCACGATCTTGCGTTGGCGCATACACACACACAATCGCCCACATTTGTATTCCAACTTTCAACTTCACCCACACAATCCTTGACCCAACTGAATCATACCGTCTTATGCTCTTCTTCCATCTTTCACTCACAACTATACATACTCCTTCCTTTGCCCTCTCATTCTCACCTACTCCTGCACATATACCCCATCCATACTCCCATTCTCTCACACTTTCTCCTCTCCATTTTGTTTCAGTTATTCCACATACATCCACTTTCGCACCCTCAAGCACCTGGACAATCTCTCTCTCTTTCACCTCATCATTCGCTCCCCTTATATTCCACGTTCTGATAACCATGTCCTTTGTCCGGTCCTTGGTCGTCATCGTTTGGTCAGTCCTTGTCCGAGGCTTATTGTTTGTTTTTTTAGTTAGTTGTTTTCCGGGGAGGGGCACTAACCCTCCGCCAACCCTTTTAGTCGCCTTTTACGACAAGCAGGGATACTGGTGAAGTATTCTTGAAAAACCCCCCTACCCCCAGGGGGGGAGTTGGTCATTACATAAAAAACATCATAGCCTATACGAATACTGTACACTTACTTCAGCTTTATGCTAATTTATTGATTGATAATATACAGTGAAGATTACTTAATAAAACATTTAATACCGTATTTTAGTGCAACTTTATTCTACAACAACAAGTCGTTTTACAGATTTTGTCAGTGTTCATGAAGTCGATTTTTTTTGTAATATTTCAATCCTCCTTCGTCCATAAACCGAAATGAAGCAACATATATTTTGTTTGACAACACTGATAAACATTAAACAAGATGTATGACAGCCTAGGTACTGACAATTTTAGCTAACTGAAAATAGAACTTTACTCAGATATTTCATGGTCACTGCGGAAAATTTCTTCACAGTTAGCTTGTTTCTACAGGGTGACCTCTGTGGCTCCTTGTATCTTAGATGCTTTACTTGCAGAAATTTTGCCACTTCTGAACTAGGATCGAAATGGCCTGTACCAGCCCCATTCAAGGCAATGAGTCATCTGTTGTTTGGACTTTGTAGAGGCATAACAAGCCTTTAGTCATTGCAAAAAAATTTTACAGTGAGAAACTACTCTCTATCACAACTGAATGAGGGACTGTTGTTAAGCCGAAGTTGTCAAGTGGTGTAAGAGAAGATTCTGGATTTCTTGTTACAGCTTCGGCAATCTGCTTGAATCCCGTTTTCAGATCATGTTGATCTTTTAACTTTGGATTCTGTATGAAGAGGTCAATATAGCCATCAGTCAGTCTCATCGGATCATCAGTCTATTTCATTTTCTGAAGAAGAATGTTAGCCTTTCTAGCCATTTTGTCAGATGTTGAGTTAAATACATCTGAGATTTCTTTCAGTGATTCCGTTATTCCCTGATGCGTCCTTTTTCAAAGAAAGTTCTTTACGGTTTCAAATCTTTCTTGTCGGGGAGCACTGTAATAACTTGACATTGCCATAAATTGATTAGCAACTATCCTTCTCTATATCGTTGTGCTTGTGACTGTATATTTCTTGGACTCATCTTCATCCACACTTAGTCCCGCACCTAGCTTTTCCTCCCAACCATCAACGTGGGGTTATTCTGACACTGTCATAAGTCATTGAGTAGCTGGTATTATGAAACAGTAAGAGGTCAGTTCTCTGAAATTCCTTCTCGCGATTGGCAAGATGATGCAGAATATCAGCCATCAAGGCTGTTTTTCTGTACTGTTGACCTCCTGCTTCTGACATTTTTTAATTTCCAGCCACTTGTTGCTGGGTGACCCTATCTGCAGCGTTGGCTAAGCTTTGCCAGATACCAACACAGGCTGAAAGATTACAGAGCAGACTGGAGCACATTGTTGGAACATACTTAGCAAATCTGACATCAGGTGGATTAACAAACTGTTTGAAAGTCACTCCAAGAGTCTTACATTTGTTATTCACATTGCCACAGTAGTACTAACAGAGGAGACATGGAAATATTTCACAGTATCCTACACTTGTATCATTGCTTTAATTCAAAGACAGCTGTGATGAGATCAAGAAATTCTAAGTCACTTCTATGGCAAACACACCATATGGATGAAAATAAGTGGTTTAGTTTAGGATTCAGTTTCCTGCTGTAGCCCAGCATGCACTCCTGTGTTAGCAGTTTCACCTTCCAATGAAAGAGAGAATAGTCTGTTGAAAACAGATTCTTTGAAGTCAGGCACCTTTGCATTGCCAGTCACATCTTCATCTTTTTCAGTTGTATCTGAACTCTCTGTAAGATCGTCAGCCTGAGATGATACATCACCAGGCTGTTCTAGATTTCTTTCAAGTGCTTCAAATAAGCCATTTACACACTTTTCAGCCAGTTCTATTGCCGCACTAGTCCCACGGTCTAGAGAGTTCATAAACAATATATCGTTACATCCTTATTTATGATTTGATAATCGATTTTTTTTTTTTCACCTTAAACCCGAATAAATGTACTTGCTTATCGTTATGTATAAAAGATCAGCCGAATGCAGATTATGCCTTAATGACTTTTTTTACTTCAGCTTCTTTCATTTTTTTCTCATTGAGATATAATTTTTATGGTCAATGTTATTGAGAAAAAGTTACGGGGAATTTACTTGGCTACATTTTGGTGTAGAAAGAGTTACTGTAGGTCAGTTGGGGCCAGTTTTATGGAATGTGCAAGGAATTTATCTTACGCTCGAGCAAGGCTCGTAGCACAGTGGGGCGATGCTGGGTGCAGAGTGGGTTAAAGCGCTGCAGAGGGATACAAGGGGATGCAAGTAGTGCTTTGTTCTCGCCCAGAAATGCATGTAAAATCATTGTATAACCAAAAAAAACAGGGTCGATTTCATTTGATGCAATCGGCGTCCAATGGTAACCAGCAGATGAAATGTGCACAGACGCAGCCAGCATCGAAAGGTAATGAGTGGATGAAATTTGCAATGCACCCATTAACATGAAAGGGTTAGGGCTCAGGATCCAATCATTCCTGTAAAACACAGGGTGTTTGCTACCTTACTATAGCAGAAAGACAGAAAACATTCTTGTTCATTAACCCGCCAACTCCCGTTGACCTGTGTATACATCTGAACGTTTTGTCACTGT